>NC_138346.1:86265390-86317890 GCF_046562875.1 Panthera onca
CTTTTTTTCCAGGCCAGCAGAAATGGCCTAGCCCAGGGCTCATCCAAGTGAGCACATTTCAGAACAATTCATTGGATAATTTGAGGGAGACACCAGCCCTGTGATACCAACGAGGTGCATCGACTGAGAACTTTCCTGAGATTGGGAGTGGATGTGATGTTAGCAGAGGGCATTCCTGAAGGGATTTCTAATTCATGTGAGAATAGTAAGCCTAGGTCTTCTAGCCATCGGCCAGCATCAGGTTTCAAATAAACAGATATTGATGGCCGTCTTTTTCCCCCTTCCCCTTCCTAGCTGAGTGAAGAGCGAGCTGTGTTTCACATAAATAAGATCTTTGAATGTATCTGCAATGAGGTAGGGCTTTAATGATCAGTATCTGCAAGCCAGGAGCGTGAATGCGATCTCATCGTATCACAGTGTAGAGATGAGATAGTCGAGAGGTACAGCACATCAGTGCATTGTGCCCGGGTGTCGGGAACAATCTTTCCATTGCCAAAGCAGCAACTCTTTATTTCTCGTCATTGTTTCCTTACCTCACTTGGTACGCTTCTCGTGATACAGATCTGAGTGAGTTGTGCAAGCTTCAGCCTTGCCAGCCCCCAGCTCCCAGGCCTAGTACGGAGTAATTCATAAACTCACCATATTAGACTATCAGATTGAAACCAAGGGTTTCTACTAGTGGTGGAATTGGAAAGCCCATTGTTTTGATTATCATTTCATCAGCCCCAACTGATACTAGTATGCTCAAGGAAAACATACTTCAGTTACAGTTGATTTTCAGATTCCAAAATGGTGCTGCAAAGCCTGTGCATCTCTAATTATATTTTATGCTAGGCTGTGCAATACCAAAATATACGCTGCAGCAATCAGTGAGTGAACAGTATCAATCAATTTGTAAACAGATGAAGTCACTCATTCCCAAACTGGTTTTCCAAAAACAATTACTAAATTACAATAGAAAAAAATTGTACAGTTACTGTATTTGTGTGCTGTGTTACAATCAACATACCAGGGAAACAAAACAATTTAATGCAGAAAAATCATCATTCATCTACATTATAATTGCTTCTTTTTCACATCTACAGGGCGGTTAATTAAAATTGTGATTAAATGCGGTCGCGCTGCCTAAGATGTCTTGCCCAAAACAGGTGGTACAGAATTTAAAAGTAAAAAAAATGTAATTAGCATTGGAAATTGAGAAATTGCCTGTAAGAATCAGTGTTAATTTCAGTCAGTGATGAGGTAATTTATAAATGAATGCAGTGGAGGCTGTGCAAATGCACAATTGCCTTCCTTGCCATTCTTAGCATTCTCAGCATGCAGGTGAAAATGTTTTCAAAATATTGAGGTAATTTGAAAATCAATCCATGCATTCTGTATCTTTTTTCTCCCGTTTGCACCAAATGCTGAACAAATGCTGCCATAGATGGCACGATCCATCAGTTTTTTACTTCCTGAAAGCAATGCAGCACATATTTTAGACCCAGATTAGGAAACGTAACAATGCAAATTGCAAGCCCCAAATCCTTGCAGGAGTGAAAAATGGTACACCTGAAGTTGTGACTGGTGTAAATTTGGTTTTCTGTGCAATGCTCCCATCAATAAAATAGGACCTGAAAGGTAATTTTTTCATGGAACAGGTAGTCCAGATATAGAGAACTGTTAACCAATCTAAAGAACACCTGAGGTTTTATGGTTAGAGTCTAAGGAAGAACCAGAGAGTTGTAATAGGCCAATATTTACTTTAGAGTCTTAAACCGTATCTTTCTCAATCTGCCTGAAATCCTCCAAAACTGGTGAATAAAGCTACAACTAAAAATTTTTTTTTCCAGAATAAGAACTAAGAAATGAATTTACTGCTGATTAATAGCATCTCTTCATTTAACACACAAAGATGTAACTTTGTAACAAGGCATCGTACTGTCAACTTAATATAGTTTGAGTGTGCTGATGGCACATTCTATTAGTACACGAGTAGATTCATAGTTCAGATACTATGTAAAAGTTTTTATTTACACTATGTTTTCATTCTTCGAATAAGAACCACTGAGCTTTTAAACTCTCCTTTTCATGAACAAAGTTTAACTTTCATATGCTTATGCTTACTGCCTGAACAATGTGAATTTAAATTATTTTAATAATTAATTGAAGAGAACATGGGGTTTGAATATCTGACCGCCAGTGGAGTTAAAGAGACTTTGAGGGACTTCTTAAGCATCCCTTTCCTGTATTTGGCATTCTGTAAAATGATCTCTCTGTATAAAGCCCATTCTAAGAATATGTTTAGTTAACTGTTACAGATCAATCTAATAATCAGATTCTCTTATGTAAAATATCCTCCATGGTTCTTTGCTGTTTGAGGCAGAAATCAGTGATTTCACTCCGAAGACATTCTTTGGGTAGCCCTGACATTTAGGGGAGAGAGACAAAAAAAATAAGGAATAGTCTGTTTCCCTGACAGTATGCTTCTGTCCTCTGATTTCAGACCTGGTATCAGGCCTCCCCACCCATGACCCTTCCTCATCACTTTTTGGATACAAGAGAACAGTGCAATGTCGAGGTGATAACCCAACTGGTTGTTCTGATTGGCATGGCATCATTTCTTCCGTATTTAAATCTGTTTCCCATTTAATATTACAAGTAGAAATAAAATGAGACCTATAAATGGAGGAAACTGAAAGGTCACCATTAACTTCATGATCCCTCTGCGATCACCAGCTCCTACCCCCCACTAACTGTGACTAGGACGATTTCATCTTCCAGCAGTCAGTTCACCTTCGGTGAGGGAGAGTGCATGCTTCATCAAAGACTGGCTTCCCAGGATTCCCTTCAGGACCTGTGAACATAAGATCCTCAGCCACATGGGGCTCGGCTCAAATTTCAGGAGAGTGGTGGGATGGGGGAGGTACTATGACGTGCTCCAGGCTGTGCTGGTTCTGGGTTTACAAGGGGTCACAAAGGTTAGAGAATCACAGATGTCAGTAGAGCTCCAGGCCCTACCCTTTGGAAAATTTGCAGTAGAAATCTTCTGAACTTGTTACATTTAGTTCCAAGTTCACAGAGCAACGTGTAGTTCTTGGGAGATTTTACCTATGTTAGTTTTATGGAACCATGGCCATGATAATGACAATGTCTGTTATACAAACTCCCTCTTCCAAATAGCTTCCCCAAGATGCTCGGAAAAGGTCTGAACTACGTGGCTATACCAGCACTAGATTGGCCAGCGATTTGGTGTTTTAAGTCCTTTATTCTTTTCAAAGGTTGCCATGTGAGCTCACGTGATTCATTCCACTATGGCTAGTAGCAGGCCCTCCCTCTTCAGAGCTGATGTCAGGTTCATGGAAGAAAAATGCACACTTTCTTTTTCCACTCATGGCTTCTTTTACCTTCATTCTCCAGGGAAATCTGGGTTTTGCATTATAAGAAAAACAAATTTTGTTGCAAAAGTAATTAAAAAGTATGCCCACCAGGTGCTTTTTTGGCCTCTGGTATCCCACCAGAAAATTGCAGTGTTTATTCATGCTGCATTAATTGAGCATCTATAATGTGCAGGTGCCATACTTGAAGCTGCAGGTCCAAAAAAGAATCCAAGCCCCTGAGAAGCTTGATGTCTAGCGGGAAGGGGGAGGGAGGTGCTCAAGAAATGAGAAAAACGTGGTGAGTGTTATAAAGAACTTTGTACCCAGTGAGTACAGAGTGTACAAGATGGCATAACTAGATCTTAGAGCAAGTGGGGAGGGCAGACTTCCGGAGGAAGACAGCTTTTGAGGGCAGCGTGGGTCCCATGACTCTGATTTCACCCAGGGGAGTGAGGGAAGGGCATCCTGGGCAGTTACAGGCATCAGAGGAGGAAAATGTAGACCACTTCAGGTGCTGTCAGCCAACTAAGATGTGTGAACTCGGGTTGTGTGCAAACAGATGAGCTCAAATTGAGTCTGCAGAAGTAGCCTTGGAGCAGAGGAAGCTCCTACGCCATGTTTCTGGCTCTGAGCCAGCAAATAGGTGATGGTGAGCTTGTGAACCATTTTTTAAAGAAGAAGAATGACATAATCATATTTGTATTCCAGTGAAATGTCACTGGCAACTGTGTAGAAGCTAATATTATCTAACATTTATTGAGTACTGGTAATGTGCTGGGACCTGTGGATAAGAATTTTGCCTATGCCATCTGATGTCGCCCTGACAACAATTCTATCAAATAGATGCTATCATGTTAATACACCTTTTACAGATGAGGAAATTAAGGCTTAGAAAGGACATGAGCCCGGAGTGAGGAAGAAAGTTTATGGGTAAATGTTACCAGAATCATGGAATTTCCAGGTACAAGTAATTGTGGAAGGACATTTGGAAAAGAAACCCAGCATTTGAAAAAGAGTTAACGTGAGGCAATTTGCTTCCCTTTCCGCTGGGTGAATGGTGAGCCTAAGTGGGGTCTAAGGATTTTTCATCCTCACAATTCTTCCTTTCATTTGTCATTATGCCAGTTTGTAAAAGAAAATGAAACGTGATTCCTGATCCTCAAGAAACTGACACCAGAAGGTGTTACATCTTTGGGAGTTTGGAAAGAGACGGTTAACAGACAGCCCTTCAAGACAGTGGAATTTAGTAAACCCTGGAACACTGGCCTTGCTGATTTAATTCATGACATTAAGGCCTTCTTCGGCCTTATGAAGAAGCAAATGAAAATAATCCCTCTGCGATGACTGTTTTCCCCCTTTCCCGAATTAACTCTCCTATTGCCCAAGACTCACCAATCCTCGAACTTCCAGATTCTTCACACTGCCTTATCTCTGGCATCCCATGGCAAGCCCCTAAAGCTGCTAACATTTTGTAACAACTATGTGACAAATTGTTGTGCTTTTATTCATGCGGGACATCTTTGCCAGGCTTGCTTGTTGTGTTTTCTGTTTGGCTGTGTCATGGGACCAAAGGTGCCTGCCTTTGTACAGCATGTCAAATCTGGTTAAGACGCAGCAAAACCACCCCCGCACAATGGCAGCGGTGGGCCAGGCCACAGGGCTCCAAACACAACCCAATTTTTCAGACCATCTTTTCTGCATATGGGGAGCACATTGGACAGCAGACAAGATGTTTTGTGATTTGGGGAATCTCTTAGAGACAAATTGTAGAGTGCAAGTGCGGTGTGGCTGGACTGCTGGGTGCCCAGTGAAGTGAGGAAAATCAGATACAGCACAGGCTGCAAGAATGAAGCAAGAATTCATATCTCAGTGCAGAACATGCAAGGTACTTTGCTCACACAGAGAGTTCACACGTAGACAAAAGCATGTTTGCTTGTTGGTTATTTGCAGGGGATTCTATGGGCATAGTCTGTGTGTATATTCACACATAAGCCTTCTTTATGCAGTGTGCACTGGTGAGGGTGTCCACACGTGAACATGGAAATGTGCTTGTGTAGGAAGACGATTTGCTGTTACAGATTTAAGACATGGGAAAGACCTCCTAGTTCACTGAGGCGTTTCTCTCCTAATGTAGTAGAAGCAGAATCTCTGTGTTTTCTACGGTTGTTTCAATAAAGGACTCTGTGTGTGTTTAAGGAAGGCTCAGAGCCGGGGACTGGCAAGTGCTCCGATGACGAACACTGAGGACTGTTCTTTCTATAAAATGACTGCAAACTTTCTAACCTAAGTCACTTTGGGCTGCCATTTCTCAATGGTCTCAAGGTATCCTGGGGATGATTTTCCCTTAAATAGCTAATTGTCAACAAAGGAGAAAAGACAGCAATAAAAAAAAAAAAATGATAAATCTTCATGGACTAGTTTAACTAAAATGAAGAATTTACTTCCTTGAATTGGTTAAAGGTCTAAACATATCAAAACTATATAATTTAAATTTGGGGGAACTGCAAATAGTAAATATGAATCCGTATATATATATGTGTGTGTGTATATGTGTGTGTGTGTGTGTGTGTGTATATACACACACACACATATACACACACACACATTTGTGTGTATGTAGATATATATTGAGGTTGCTTGAAGGAGCAGGCAGTCTTTCTCTTTCCTTTTTCTTTGCTCTTCTCTCTCTATCTCTCTCTTTTTTTTTTTTTTTTTTTTTTTTTAGTTAAGGACCCAAGAGATTGCCTTTCACTTTGAAAACAATCTCTAATATCAGGAAAATGCGCTGTTTGTTTATGCGTACATAATGCAAGTTTGTCCGCCTGGGAACTGCAGCAAATGGGAGAAGTATGCATGGATTTCACAGGTAACAGGATTACGTGGGCACATAATTGATCCATTTGGAGAAAAAAAATGACAGTGCTCTAAAGATGCCTAGGCTTTGGAGATGGAGTTTATGAAACAGGCATTTGTAAATTCAAAGGAATCAATATGTCAATTTTATTACATCTCAGAACCAGCTGGGCATTAAAGGAACAGTAACCTTCAAAAAAAAAAGTGCAGCTGTGTATTCCCACATTGTCTACCTTTCTTAAAGGGCTTAGAATTTAAGGAAACGAATTTAGAGATTTCTACCTTTTCTACCAATGAAATTAATTTACATTGTCAAAGAAGAACAATAATTTAGCATTTTCTCCGTTTTCAACTAAACCGTTTGGTTAACACTTCTGACCTCCTATCACAGGCAAAGACTATTAGTAGATACAGTAATAAGCCAGAACGGGGACTCTCACATAGGGTTGCATGGGATTCAAGTATTCGTTCACATTCATATCTGCATTGTGCTTTTCAATAGTCTAGGTTTTCCCTCTTCACTGATCTAAGGGCAGAATTTAAGAGCTAAGCTTTGGATGCCCCACAGAATTTGATCTGTGCAAGTAGGAAATATTCCTGTTTTATTAGAATTTTTGACAATTCAAAAAGACCCAGCTATTTTAAATTAAGTTCCCAGATAATAGGATTTGGACAACAGCCATTAGAGACGTGCATGGGATGTGAATTCAGTATATTTTTTAAGGATCCCAAATGGCTTACACAGCTAGGGATGGCGTGTAGAAGCTGCTAACTGGTCCACTTAGAGGCGAGGCAGTGCTTTCTTTGACACACCCTACTGTGTGTGTTACTAGCACGTCCAACGTGAGCTGCTCTACTCTTCATGCTCACACCTCCGCTCCCCAGACTCCTGCCCCGAGAACATTCCTGAATCCATTCAGTTATGATGAAGCGAGCCTAGTTCTCCTTTCTCCCCAGGGACTGAGGGATTCAAGACCCTGAAAGGACACAGCATTCAGACACAAACAAATCTGCGTCCAAATTCTGATTCTGCCACTCACTCTCCCTGTGGCCCTGAGCGTGTTTCTCAACCTCTCCAAGCTTTAGTTCACAATGCTTAAAATGGAGGCCAATATTTATTTTAAGTTTGTATTCATTTATTCATTTTGAGAGAGACGGAGAGAGCACAGGAGGGGCAGAGAGAAAGAGAGAGATAATCTCAAGCAGGTTCTGCCCTGTCAGCGCAGAGCCTGATGCAGGGCTCGAACTCACCAACTGTGAATCGACTGAGCCACGCAGGCGCCCCCGATACTTGTTTTAGAGGCTCATTGGGAGTATCGAACAAAATTCTAAGGGCAGTATCTCGAGCCCAGAAGATATTCAATAAATTCTGATTGTGACTGTTTCAGAGCATGGCTAACCAGGCTCCCAGGAGTTCTGTGACACAGGCAGTTCAGTTTCTGGACCATGCTGAAACATTCTTGAAAAGAGGAAACAATAGCCTTGAGCTGAGGTATTTATTCCTTTTCAGGTCTTTAGGGAGTGTTAAAAGACAAACAAGGAGAAGAAATAGTCACAGTGATTGGCATGGTCTTATGCCTCCTCATTTCCAGGAAGTAACCATAGTACTTTTTCTTAGAGGAGCAATGACCTCTAAAAAATATGCCTCTGAGAATATATTGAACTGACCTTTATCACAGCATTTACAGTTCTGTTTCCTGTTTCTCTCTTCACAAACGTGCAAACACCTTGAGGGCAGTCTTGATCATCTCTCTGTCGCCAATGAGTAGCTCAGTGCATGGGACACAATGATCATTTGGTTAGAGTAAGGCTGTACTTAATATGAAGATGAATCCATTCTGGTCAGGTATCTTCTGAAAGTGAATACAGCAGGTACACTAAAGATTTAGTGTATATCATAATACCTAGAAAAAGCTTTTGATAACTTATGTTACACTCCCTACCACCCTTTTAAGAATTTCCTGAACTCCACTTAGTGACAACTATGCCATTTTGAATACTTGGGTTTTTTTTTTTTCCTTTTCTTTTCTCTTTTTTTAGTTTATACTTAAATCAACTGGCTTTCTACCATTCTCAGTGACACCTGTAAGATCCGTGAGTCAGGGAGGCAGATAGAAAGGATGTTTGGGTGCTCAAGGGAGTCTAGGCTTCAGATATCTGGGCTCAAATCTGATGTCCACCTCTCGCTAGCCATGCGACTGGGACCAAGTCGTTCAACGTGTGTGTCCATTTCTCATAATGCCTATGCACCAGGGTTGTTTTGAAAACATACTGGTGATAGGAAGTAGCAAGCACATAGTAGGTATTTAATGTTACAGCCCTTCCTTCCACTTTTCTGTGTTTACTGAGTATTTACCTATGGTTGGCATTTAGTGAGTTTCCCTTTGCTTTGCTCCTTCTGTCTGTCGTTAAGTCAGTAAACATTTAATACACACCAATGGTGGATATCTCCACCCAGTTTCAAATTTCATTATGTGAATTGGACTATTTTCTTCTACTCAAGGAAATGAACACGTAGAAGTACCTTCTGTACTTAGAATCACAATCATTCCAGCCATTTTCTGCCTAACCTGACTGTTTCTTTGTTCCCATCACCCTCTAGTAATCCCCTCTGGTATTTCTGCACGGCTTCACCACCATTCTGTTTTGGGTATCTCAGATCTCTCTTCCTCCATGATCCTTTGACGATATCAGAAAAGAAGATGCACGAAGGTCTCTTAACTTTATATGTTTGCCATGCAACTGTGTGGATTGGTTAGTTAATAGAGCAGATTAAAACACTTTGTTTGATTCTGCTCAAGCATACCAGAAATACATTCAAAATCTACAGCTACAAAATGTAAAGAAGGTAGTCCAAATATAGTACTACATAATGAGGCTCCCTGTTGGTAGTATATAAAGCAGTTTAGAGTATAGCTTCAAATTCTAATGAAGATCATTTTAAATTTTGCACTGAATTGTGAATTTAAAATTCCCATGTTCTCCATAAGTATCTGAAGAGGGGCATGTAAATACCATAAGTGAATTAATTACTGCCTTAAGTTGGTAAAGCATGTGTGAATCCAAACTTTATTCTTGAACTTGCACTTCTCTTCCCAAGGTTTTTTGAACCATTTCCTATATGCCAAGTTCTGAGTACCTATTCAACTGCTGAGGACATATAAAAAAGGAATTTTTCTTTGCAGAGATTCCGTGTTTCAATCTCAGAAAAATCACCACCACCACCACCACCACCACAAAGTCTGCCCAGCGCCATATATGTGTATAACATGAAATTCATAGAGCAGAAAAGAGATATTTGTAAATCAAAAAAAAATGTTACCTTGACTTCTGCTCCTTTTAATATGAACAGGATCGGTGTCTTTCTCTGAGAAGAAACGAAAAGACTAAATGGCAAGAATATCTCTACCTCTTGCTTATGTTTTGGTGATGTAACGTGGGACCACTGAAGTTACTGGACAAGTTTTCCAAGCTGACTTTTTTGAAGTAAACCCAAGGAGAAGTGAGGATGGATGGGACCGTTGTTAGCTCACTGATGGCGCCCACATGGCGCCCGCCCCGGTTCCTTCAGAGACTCCGTAATTTCCACGGAAGGGCCAGAGGCCCTGCCAATATCCGCACATCATTGGCATGATAGACCATAACAGCTTCTTCTGAGCCGTTCCGGTCTGTCGTGTCAATGCGTACTCAGGGAGTCCTCAATGCACGGATCATTGACACGGCACTACATAACGGCTCCTTAGCAGCCATTATTGGGTATCAAGTCAATGCATACTCAGGGAGCCTTTAACGCACAGGCCTGCACAAGCAGACACATTCCGAATACTAAAATTCCTTAGGAAAATTAGTCATTGCCCATGTGTGATGGCTGTTTTCCATTTTGAATTTTAACCATTTTGGGGAAAGGGTGAGAAGGGAAAACACCAGAGTCGTCCAAAGAGTCCTTTAAAAATGGGTGCAAGAGTTGGAAGCGTGGGGTGGGCGTATGAAGACGATGGGTTTCTCATTTTTTCCTTTCCATAGCCTCATTTTATTGTGTCGGAGTTCTAGAAAGCACTTCACTTTCATCGAGGCTCTTTTTCAGGCAGGGTACAGCTCAGAAAACCTCTTTTATGGTTCAGATATAAATCCCAGAAAATGTAGTGGAAATGATGACAGGCTCTCTAACTATAAAATAACAGTAGTAGGTATCATTATAATAATCTTACAGAACTACACACATCAAAAATACCACGTTTTATGATAATCTCAGCAAGAGATTTCAGTTGGTTGTCATTCCAGACTTTTCACAAATAACATGTTGAGTGGGAAAGGTTCTGCAAGGATCAAAATAAAATAATGATAGTGATGATGATAGCAGCCGTAGTAAACATCATCATCGTCGTCGTCATAATACAGCCACCTTTTATTATACCCTTACTATGTGGCAGGCACTTTGTATACATTATCTCATTTAATTTTCTCGACACGCATTGCAAATCAGCCAGCCGTGGCTTAGCAAGGTTAAATAACTTGACTGATGATACAAAACCACTAAGTGATGGCGGTGGGATTTGAACTGGGCACGGTGAGGGTCACGCCAGTACCGTTACATTTCTTCTAATGACGATCGCCTTGGGGGAACTAGGTTTCAATTTAGAACATCCAACCCCTTGTCTGCTTACCAATCAGGAAACTGAGGCAGGGCAGTTTTCGTAATTCTTCCAAATAACAGAGTCAGAGTCAATACCGGCATGCAACCTCGCAAATGCCCTATCTCTCTGACGACCTGTTAACCACTTAACAAGACTTGGGAATTTCAGAGACTCTGTTTGTGTTTCGGAAGGAATGTCCACTGTTGCCATCACTTCTGAAAAGATTCCCCCGCACCAAATCAAAATGGTGCGAGTTTGCTGTTGTTGATATTTTTCCCTTTTGTGTTCTGCTTACTGACTGACATCTGCTATCATGCTAAGCAGGTGTTCCTATGTAAACGAACGTGCCCTGTTTGTGTTTCGCCATCCTCGCTGCTGCGCACCCAAATGAGCAGCGTGATTAAGAATCCTGTAAATTTTTGAAAGGAAACGGATGGCTACCCTACTAGAACATAATTACACCGTTCCAACATCCGCAGCTCACTGCTGCAGCAGAGTTGGAGAACAGCAGAAATTAATAATATATAATAGCATCATTCTCGTAATTTATAAATGAAATAAAGTAGAGAGGAGATTCTGCTGATATGCATTTTCTCCTTAATTCTAAAAGACAAAGTATAGATTAGAATTTTAGTGGGGTGAAACCTGGCCAGTAGTCTACCACTAGTTGCCTGATTCATGATAGGAGTGATTTTGCTGAGGGAAAGAGCTAATATCTTCTATTAGGCCAGGGGGGAAAAATGAATAAACAAGGCCCTCTAAAGGCAATACTAGATAAAGGGGGCCTGGGAAACATTTCTACGGATTGTGTGCCCGCTGTATTTTTAAAGGGTATGACTATTTTAGGACTTCAGTGTGTGTTACGTTTTTTCTTTCATGATAGTAATCACCATAGGTCAACCCCTCTGAGGAAAGAGAGACCTGATCAGGTTAAGATGTGGCCCAACATAAACTTTATGCTAAAAAGCATTTGGTAAATTCTGGAGCTCTGCTGTACAACAATGCACATATACTGAAGAATACTGTTCTGTGTACCAAAACATTCGTCCATAGGGTAGATATATGTTAGGTGGTTTTTACCACACACAAAAAAGAGGCATTTATATCTTAAAAGAAAAAAAGCACCATGATTTTGAGCACCCCAAATGTACCAATTGGCGTCTTATTACAAATCACCATTAGAGTAAGGGACTTGATTCTTTGAATCACGCCTTTCAACCATGCTGGAGAAATAATAGAACTTCCCAAAGAGGCAAATAAATTATGTGTTAAAAAGTAGCCAGTCCATAACCCTGTGACATAGGACCGTGGAAGGCAGTTCAAAATTGAAAATATTTTTGCTTTACCTTGTCATAAGAAAGTTTCTGGACAAATGGATATGCTCAGCGTTTCAAGGGTTTGTCCCCCATGAGTCCTATGCCCACAACAGACATATAGACACATTCATACACACATATGGGCAATTCGCCTTAAGAAAAATTATATTATTTAAATAATGTTATTTTAAGCAATTTCTTTCCGCTTAATTTCAAAGAATGGCAATATGTTCAAAAGGGGGGGACCTCAACATGGATTTTCTTGCTTTAATTAACCTTAGAGAACGTGAAAATACTACTTGGCTTTTAAGAAAAGCATGTCCATTTAAGATGCTTATTCATTTAAGCAGTATTCATTTAAAGGTCCCCTTGAGTATACTCTATGTGTTTTGATTTGGTTCAGAGAAAATGTATTCATTTAATAGATTTATTTCATTAACAGGTATTTATTTAAGTGGGTTCCACTGTATTTAAATCTCCAAACAGTTTCCATCACTTCCTTGCTTACTTGCTTTATGTTGACTAATTTTAATAAGCCTAAGGTGCCTAGGGTCTTATTGAGTGTTCAGTTTGATCAATATGGTTAAATTAAAATTGTGCAAAATATAAGCAAATGTACTCTAACAACACAGTGAAGAATGTGGTATGCACTAAGCATTGATTGGTATGCTGTGTGCAGGGATGTGTTGTGGTGGGTGGGTAAGCCTCTAAACTACCTGGAAACTACAGTTCTCCTTCAAACCTCTTCTCCCTCTGGACACACCCACGTCCTCTCCCACCCATGCATTCAGGGAACAGTCACACCCCAGGAAGTAGAAAAGCAAGGAGATTATGTCAGGTGTTATGCCTTTTGATGTAATGGGAAACAGAAAATCCTATAGAAAGAAAACATAGCTAAGATCTTATAAGCTCTGGCTATCCCTAACATGCTTTAGGCCATGCCAATTTAGAATGGAGAGGCTAGTTCCTTTTCACAGAATAGCTTTTTATTTTATTGTAATTATTCCTAAATCTTAATCACTTGGTAGCTTGCATCTTTTTTTTTTCAGACTTCTTGCTTGTCAAGTTTGATTTGACAAGATACCAAAGACAAAAAAAAAAAAAAAAATTCTGAAGTATACCAAAAATCAGCCTTACCATTAGTCCTGCATTTGAAAATCTGTATAACTCAATTGCTTAATAGCTTTCCAACAAACTCATTGCTTTCTATATAACTGTAGGGCTAAATGCAGAACCAAGTATGTTGTAGTGGGTTCCATTTAGCATGGAGGTTTGTATCTCCCATCCTTTTGTTGTTGTTGAGAGAGAGAGCACGCATGTGAACAGGGTTGAGGGGCAGAGAGAGAGGGAGAATCTCAAGCGGGCTCCATGCCTAGTGTGGGAGCCCAACACAGGTTTTGATCTCACAACCGTGAGATCACGACCTGAGCTGAAATCAAGAGGCGGATGCTTAACCTACTGAGCCACCCGGGTGCCTCTGTATCTCCCATTCTTAAATCGATTTCTTAACCTTTCTTTTTATTCTTTCTCTGTTTTCCTTTCTTGCCTGTTTTAAGCGATGCAATAGGAATATAAAGTATACTTAATATTCAATGCCAACCTTTTCAAAAATCTACCACAATCACTTAGTGACCATAATTGTATATCATATAAAAGTGTTTCCTAATATGTGTTGGCTGTCGGGGAAGTTTCTTTCTCCTACCTGTTGTGTGATCTCGTATCTATCTTGAATCTCCTTGCTAAGTGATAGCTGCCATCACAGCTCTGGCTTTCCTTGATATTATCTCTTCCTACATGTCCAAAACATAAGTTCACATGAGCAGAAGTTGATCTTATCAAAGGTAAATCATAAGTTAAAAAAAAAAAAAGGCAGGGAGATTAAAAAAAAATTTTTTAATGCATATCTTGCAAGCAATTATTGTATTTAGGAAAATGTGTTCTGTTGAGATGAAAATCGTTCTCTAAAACTGACCACATAGGTTTACAAGCATAGTAAAAATTTGAAGTTTCCCTTTAAATTAAATTGAATGCTGGAGCTTCCTAAACTTCAATAGTATAGTCACCAGCAAGACTGCAAGATAATGTTCGAGTCTTAAAAATCATCAGAAGTAAGGCAACCAATATAAGTTCAGAAGAACTGACTTTATTTTTTGTGGTGGGGCCAAGAAAAATACTTAGCTTTGTGTTTAGTTTTGTGCATGTTAATCTTGATTTTTCTTAGTGTTTTGTATGTTTTGAGTTTTTAATATCAAAGGTAGTGCTCTTTGTAAACAAGTGTAAGTTTACCCAGGCAGCTTCACTTACACCCTTCCCTTGTAATCAGATGTGAAAATTACACCCTCCCTTTTGGATACATGATAATTACACATTTCAACATGCAAAGAATTGTCTCTGTTTCAGTTGTTGGAATGAAAAAGCTGAGACATTCAGTAAAATATATTATTATATTAAAGATCATTTCCATAATTGTTTTCGGGATTTGTAATCAAAACCATGATCAAGGTAGTTTTAGTTTTAAAAAGAATACACATGGAAATAAGGAGTGGATAAAATTAATTGCTAAGTTCCACTTCAATGGCCATTCTCTTATTTTATAAAAAAGCAATTGAGAAGATACATTACATTCTTTCTTTCAAAAAAATCTTTTCAGATCCTATTTGACATTTTCTTTCTCCATGCTTATAGAAATACCTATTTTTCATGTAGACCGGAAACAAAGGCTAAAATATCTACATTTTTGTGATCGGTGTGAAATTTTTTGTCAGAGGAGAGAGATAAATGCAACAAAGGAATTTTTTTAGGAGATGTGTTTTATTTATTGTTTATGTTGTGTTTGTTTTCAAGAGTCCTTTTGAGCCAATTGAGCCAACTGTGAAAGTTTTGTAAACTCAGATGGGGCACCTCAAACTTGACCATCAGGTTACTCAGTTCATCTGCAGCACCACTTATATCATAAGGTAAAGACATATGTCAGTGTGGGCATAAGACAAAGCCTCAAAAAAACTCAGGGATTTTGGAAAATAACACTAATTCAAAAATATTTTTTTCCTCTTTGAGGAGGATGGTTTAAATTATTGATTCCTTTTTTACTTTCCTAAGCAAAGACGAAAGGAACAGGAGACAAAAGGCAGTATTAGATAACTAATATCATGGTTTCTTAAGATAGTTTATGTCATAAAGGAATACCTCAACTGATTAGTTCTCTATTTATTTTTCCTACTCATCCAAACACTGGCACAGGATACATATTCATACAGCCCAAATCTATTTTTCCTAAAGTATCCTAATAGATTTTTGATTCTCAAAATGTCTCAACCCAATTTTCAAATACTTGGACTTAGATGATAAAACTAATTAGTCTTTATCTGTACAACCTTTTGTGTTTTTAAATCATTACATAGTCTGACATGTATATTTAATTTTCCAAAATGTTTTCCCTAGAGAGCATCCATATATTTTTAGAACTTGGAGGGAACCAGAGATTTCAACTCTTCTCACCCTTAGGTACTTCCCTCATTGGGCAGAAATTGAAACAGAGTTGGCAAAACCAGGAATTCAGTCCTAGTCTTCTGATTCCAAATTAGGGACAGGATACTGTTTTGAATGTTGTTGATAGTTTTCTCTCAAGATCCAATCTGAGATGATGTCTTATTTTTAGGCTACGTGATTCTCTACTCTGAAGTGTCAGGTTATAATTGTGGTATGTGCCAAGAAATGAGTGGGCTAGAATCAGAAAATCCACCGCACGTATGTGCTGAGTTATTGGACTATGGAGTCACATGTTCTGAACTCAAGACTCTGGTTTTACTGCTTCTATGTTTCTTTGGAAAGATTGGACAGTTGCTTTTTAGGTGAGGCGTTTTCATAATTCTTGTACAGGCAGGGCAGAGCGCCCAGAAAATGTTTCACCTGGCATTGACATTAGCCTGGCATTAAGTGGGTTCCCATTCCAGTCCCATTTCAAAAGTAAGCCTATCTTGGCACAATAGAGTGTGGTGAGAAGAGTCCATGGCAGAGAGCAGGTAGACGAGATGACAGGAGAATTGCCAGGAAGGAATGAAAAGGCCTATGTACTTGGTCCCATTGTCCACATCCACCATCACCATCAAGCAGTGACAGTGGTGGTGAGGAAGAGGTAGGGGGGGTGGGGAAAGTACAGAAGAAGCCATTCTTGATTACACTACATGTCCCCTACTAGTTTCTGTCCCAGGAGGCCGATTGATGTGTGGAGTTCTAGGATCACAACCTGGTATGACAAGAAGACTCCTGGACTTGGGTCAGGAAACTTGGACTTCTGGCACTCCCAGAGCTGACAGCCGGTCTCAGCTTGGTCAGCACCAGCACCTCTTTGGGCCTCATGTCCCTAGCTGTAAAATGTAGAGACTGGACAGAGGTTGCAAACTAGTGGCTGACAGATGTGTTTGCTTTGGCTCACAAAGTATTTTAAACACATTTGAGTTGGTTGCCAATATTTAAAAATTGGGAAAATCACTCACAAATCCAGAAACTCGGAAGATCTAATATCTCTGGCCTACATGGCTGCAAAGAAAGAGGAAATTTCTCTGGATCCCTGACAGAAGGATCAGCCGACCTCCCTCACCTGCATGGTGTGTGTGGACCCTGGCGTGTGTGACCCCAATCCTCTCCAAGTTCTATAATTTCAAATCTGATTTGCTTCACTCTACAACATATATGGAATCCGTAGTGGTTTCTACATCCACAGTAGAATGCTAAGGTATTTGTCTGTATAACCAGCATCAGATAAAAGTTGGAAAAATTTTAGATCAAATAAATCAGTGCCATTTGGAACAAACTCTTACTTTGAAATCTGATGACTGGAGGCAGGTATAGCTCAGAAAAGACGCCTTTAAGATAGTCACAGGAAAGGTTTGGCCTCAAACAGTTGTCCACCCAGCAAACTAAATAACTATTATAAATTACCCCCAAATTGATTTTTTAAAGCCTAAGGCAAACAATATAGGCTTCTCCAGTTAACATAGCATGTTCCCACATCTCCCACTAAAAGCAACATCTACAATCTCTATTTTGAATATTGGGTTCATGAACTTTTTCTGTTCACATAATTGCAAGCAAATTATGTTGGCCCAGGAACTATTGTGTCCTCTTCAAAAGTAAAGAAATATCCTTGATTTAGAAAGTCATATTTTTATAAACCTTTTTTTCCCAGATATATCCAGTTTGAACACAAAGGGTAACATTCGCAACTAATGGTTATGGAGTGTTTGATGTCGTCCAAGGTGCTTTGACAGAAATATCTCATTTGATCTTCAAAAAAATTCCAGAAGGTAGAAAGAGTAGTCTGAGATGTAGGAAAGTTGGAAGACTATTGGAAAATTGGTCTAGTATCTGTGAAAGACCGAGTATTCAAGCCTATAGTTTCTAGCCCCACGTTTAGTGCTTTCCATGCTATAGCTGTGTTTCTAACATGGGTGGATGGATGGATGGATGAATGGATGGATGGATGGATGGATGGATGGATAGGTACATCGATCATCTTACCTAAACAATGATTTTTGGTTTTGGTCTAATGAATGAGCAGAATTGTCTCAATGTTTCCTTAGTTACATAAAGAATGTTTTTGGTAGCTATTCTTAACTGGATCCTGGATTTTTATTAAGGGAAACTAGCATGTAAAACACACACACACACACACACACACACACACACAATTCACAGGTAGTATAGAGAATAATTTAAGATCAAAGTTTTACAGTGAAATAATCATCCAGAGGAATGGAGAGGGGGCAAAAAATAAATAATACATGAAGAAGGTTATAGAAATATAAGGGGCGTAACTATAACATAACAAGGTAGAAGATAAAACAGATTTTATGGAGTGATGAGAAGAAATGTAAGGAGAAATACAGGACAAGGAGACTGTACAGTAATTTAAGAAGTGAAGCCCTTCAGCACAGAGGAAGGAGATAAATGGGAAATACTAGAGAGGAAGGAAATTTTAGGAAGTGTGGAAGCAAAGCCTGTAGGCCAGAAATCTGAGCAGGCTTGAAGAGAGGGGAGGATGGTTAAATATGGAAACACAGAAAGGGATGTTTTTAGGAATTCAGAAGCTGAAAGGAAAATAAATTTTAATCACAAAACTCTGTGAAGACAGCATCAACAAGTTTGAATTGCAGGAAAGGGAATTCACATGGTTAGAAGGAAAGAATAGAAATTAGTAAGAGAAGTCTTTGGATTTCAAGAGGTAGGAAGAGAAATGATTAAGAGGAAAGAAGGCATGGTGGGTAGAGGGGGAAAATGACATGACTGGGGTCACAGCAAACTGAAATGATGCAGAAAAGGAGCCATTCATGAGAGAACGGGAAGGGAGGGAGGGAAGAAGGAAGGAAAGGAGGAAGGGAGGAAAGAAGGAAGGGAGAGAGGGAGGGAAGGAGGGAAGGAAGGAAGGAAGGAAGGAAGGAAGGAAGGAAGGAAGGGAAGGAAGGAAGGAAGGGAGGAAAAGAGGGAAGTAGGAAGGAAAAGAGGGAGGTAGGAAGGAAGGGAGGAAGGAAGGGAGGGAAGAAAGGAGGGATGGAGGGCAGAGAAAGAAAAAGGGAGGAAGGAAAAAGAAAGAAAAGAAAGGAAAAGAAAGAAAGAAAGAAAGAAAGAAAGAAAGAAAGAAAGAAAGAAGGAAGGAAGGAAAGAAAGAAGGAAAAGGAAAAAGAAAAGGAAAGAAACTAACTTAAGTTTTGTTGGGAGGGGACTGAGCCCCCAAGGTGATAGAGGCAAAAGTGGTAAGGAGAAAGTGGGAACTGGAAAAGAGAAGGCAGTAAGACCGTTATGATGCTAAAAGCACTGTTAGCAGGAATGAGGCTTTGTGTTTTTTCATTTAAGTCTATGTGTATTCGTTTCTCTTTTCTGTACGTGGGGACCCTACTGTATTTCACATATTCATATTCTACCCGTATGATCAATTCACATAGGAAAGTAATTTACAAAAATAAGCAACTTCTGACTCTTTCATGTTTCCCACCAGGTGAGGTAACCCTGATGATTATCTGTCTGTGTGAAGGACACAGTACCACCGGGAGTGTGGCAATGGTGCCAGAGGTCACAATCATTTTTGAAACTGTTTTTTTAAATCGATTCATGATTCATAGAAAGTGGGAATTATGTTCAAACATTTATGGCAAAACATACTCTAGATATTAATTTACATTGCTTATACTAAAGATCTCTTGAGTTTTTAGTTTGACTTACAGATTTTTCATCTACTTTTTATAGGTTGTATTTCATAACGAAATTGTGTCTATCCCTCAACAATTCTTTTCCTTGATACAAGACACTCATTTCTCTAGACTCAGATACTTTCTTGCTCTGAATGGTCTAAGAGTGTACTCCATGGGGTGCTAGCATTTGGAAGGCTTTTCTCCCGGAACTATTTCTACCCTTCCTCTTTAACTGAGTGGACGTAAAGCCTTTGGCCATACAATTTTCTTATCACTGTGAAAATGGGGCTAAAAATCATAACAAACATAAGAAACAGGAGGAAACTAGTATATGCCCTTCCAGACACACCCTGGACCATGTGCTCAGGCCATGCAGTTGTGCCCCTCAAGAGTGGGTTGAGCAACCTGGGGAACCTTGGTTTACCTGTGGGTGGGGACGCAATCCCTCTGCCATAAATGCAAAAAAGAAAAAAAAAAGTCTCTCATAAGAACTTAAAGCAATTCTCTTCAATACTCAATTTAATCTAATCTCTTTTTTTCTTCTTCTTCCTTTCCTTCTTTCCTCTTCCTTTCTTTTTCTTTTCCCCTCCCTAATCCCTGACCCCCTTCCAAGATTTTCACCTCAAAGATAGAAATGCCTGAAAAGAAAACCAAAATCACAGTGCTGCAGTACTAACAAGTAATCCTGTGTTTGTTAGAAACCGGTTTGAAATCAGGGACAAAATTCCCCAAAGTAGCTATGTATCTGAAAAACTTCTCTAGGTCTAGCCAGGCTATGAATGGATACATCTTTCATGTTGTACAAACGATTGCTTATGTACAGCCACCTGAAGAAAAGAAATGCCTTACTAATGACAAGCTCTATTTTACAGGAGTAGGAAACATAGCTAAGTGGCTTTTGGAATACTTATTGGACTCGTTCATTTATTTATTTATTATTAACCTTACCATATAGAGAAAAAGGAGGTGATAGGTAGGTAGCTAGGTAAGACAACAGGATGGCAGACAGAATTCCTGACTATCAGGGTAGAAGGAATTTGTAAGACATGTAACCTAATATAGTTAAATTTGGAACGGCACACAGACTGGGGGTGGGGGAGGCAATGTTTCAAGAACAATCATTGTCCTTAAACATCCTCCTAAGGCTAAGTCACTCATTTCCCCCCCACACACCCCTTTCTTCCTAGAATTAAGGAAAGTCTTTCCTTAACTTGGGTTGCTATGCAGAGATGCGAAATCTCATTGGCTCCGAATGCTTTTCTGTCTAGTAGCGACTACTGGGAACCCTGCTAATGTGCATATTGATGTACCCTGTAGCTTCAGAGATGATGAAAGAGCATATTACTTATTTCCACAACAACAAAGCTAAGAGAAATTTGAAAGCAGCCAGTTATTTTACCTGGGGACTTTCTCCCAGGTGACAGGGTTATAGAGCCATGGAATTTAAATGTGGGGGGCAGTCCCATTTTCTAAAAAGTTTTTCTGAGGAGCCACAATACCACTCTCAACCAAAAAAAAAAAAAAAAATTAAAAGACTGTTGCTTTCATTTGCATTCATTTAGTCAACTATGCCTAAAATATGGAAAAGACATTATTATGCTCATTCAGAGTGTATTTTATTCGTTGTTTACTAGGCTGGACTGACATGATATGATTTGTGCTTTGCGGGGTCACAACAAGCTACTTGCAGGACAATTTGCTGAATCAAGAGGATGATTGTGTCTGGTGCCAGTCAGTCGCAATTAGGACCAGGATCAGGGAGGCCCAGGGTTTGTGCATCGTCTTGGGCTAGCCGCATAGAAATCAGCTCACCTGAAACTAATTGTCACAACAGAGACCTTATGCAAATGAGCCCTGGGGTTAGCGTGGGAAAAGAAAAACTGTCGCAAAGATAGGTGACCTGCTGAGCAGGGGGTCTGTTGCTGGGGAAATCTTTGTTCAATGAGTTTAAAAATGTTTTCATTGTTCAAAATCCAAAAAAAAAAAAAAAAAAAAAAGGCATACCCACTCACCAAGAGTGTGGCAAACACACTCATCTAAAATTCCAATAAAGTACAAGCCTGCTTTGGAGCATGCAATAAATTGGGAGTCTATACTTTATAAGGGCTATGGCAGGAAAATAATTTCCCTTTGCAAGGGCCTTTAAAGTGTAGGTGCTGTGGATTGCAGAGTGGGCCCACCTTGAAAATTCTCTCGGAAGGTCAGGTCTGCCGCTAGCCAGCCGGGGAGGAGGACTTCTACTACCTTTCCTTCCTGCATCCCAACTGTCCTTGTCTACACTGCCTTGAAGGGTGCCTGTGAGCTAGACAAGAGAGGCCTGCTTTCTAATTGAACCTCACTTTTATCTCAGGTAGAAAAGAAGGGCCAGGCAAGTTCCCTGCCACATGGCAAAAGAAGCCAGGAAACAATGGGCAGTTTCTTAAGCTGTGGTTTCTCGAATGTTCACAAAATTAAATGAAATGCAAACATTGTGAAATTCCAGGACAGGTTATGCAGCCCAAGTGATAATAGATTGTAGAAATTTAGCAAAAGAAAACTTATTTCCCGTTTCCAAACCCCCGACAAAAACATGTATAAATTAGAAATATTGTAATTCAATCTTACAGCACTCCTTTGAAATGGTCTTCAAAATGTTCAGCTTCAGAAAGCTAGATGAAGAAAAGCCATTTTAAGGTAGTAAACATATTTCTATGTTATCGTAACAAAGTTGCCTTTGGGTTCTCGATTGATTTTTAGCTTTTCAGTCTTGTTTCCCTAAAAAAGTATGGGTTAACATATTGACCCTACTTAGCTTTTTGCTGAAAATTTGCCAGCAACATATTAAATAATGTATATTCACACAGCAGTATAAATCAAATAAGGAAAAAAAATGGGGAATTCTAAGCTTTTGCAAGAACAGAGATATTTTGTGTCTTAGTGATTCCAAAAGAAGAATAATTTGAATAAAATACTTTAGGTGAAAGAAAAAGAAAGAGAGAGTGGCACCGCATTAGCTTTGAATGCAAATGTTATTTTGTTTGGCAAATCACTGGGTCTAAGACAGTGAGTGTTTTCATTGCGTCTCCTAACCGGCCGGATTGAAATTTGGACTCGTGTCTGCTAAGCAAGCTCAGGAATCACCTTGATGGCCACCACAAAACCTAAAGAAAGTTAGGCTCAAAAGCAGCACGGCTTAATCACAACTTAAATTAAAAGGAAAAAAAAGAAACCAAACTCTTTTGTCCCTTCACCACTGTCTGAAATAATTTCCACATATAGGAGATGGTTCACAGTGGGTACGAAGTGCTCAGCTTTCACTCATCAAACTTTAATCGGAACTGCATTTTAGTTTTTGAATAAAGAACACTTAAAAAATTTAGATGCAAATTATTTTGCATTATTCATGCTCTAAGTGTCCTTGTAGATTTAAACACTTCTGAGGCCACCTTGATTCAAGTAATTACCTAGGCCCTCACTGCTCCGTCATGAATAAGGTATTTTGTACAAGTAAAGTATGCACCCGATGAGCTTTTAAAGTGGCTTTACACTGAACTTGTGTATTGCTTCTCGTGCATGAGTGAGCTGAACACACGTTGCAATCTGTCTCAGGTGGGAAACCCTGGCTGGGCATCCATGGGTGACGGGATGAAACCCGAGCGTCTCTCTCCACACACATGCTCTGCCTTTGTCTCTTCTTAAGAATCTCAAAGTGATTCTCCTGCCTGACTCTAGTAGCTGTTTGAGAATCTAAGCGAGCAATAGATTAGGAAAAGAAACGAGAGGGAAAGTGGCAGTGGAAGTGCTTAACTCCTCCAACGCCAGAGTTCATTTAAGTGTCCACTTTTCAGACCACCTCATCTTCATCAGCAAAGGCTTCTGCGGAAGGTAAGAAGTCTCTCTGATTCTACGTGGCTCTGTGCATCTGTCTCCCCATCTGTCCACCCGGGCTCCTCAGCGATTAGAGCTGAGTCCTACCGCCACCACAGAATTCTTCACAAAATGGAACTGGTTTCACACTCAGAAGCGAGTGAAGAATGCTTACCATAGAAATGAAAGTGACCACAGAGCATAAATCTCTAAGTTTATCCACACACACGAAAAGAAGGTTTGTAAGAGTTAAATATAATTGGCCAAAGCTTGTAGCTGGCGTTTGTTACAAAATGCCCAAGCCTTTCCTTTCCAACTCCGTGGCTTTGAAGAATTATAGGAATTTTATGATGTGCTATTGGAGTTACACTGGCAGAGATTACAGAAAAGGGGTTAAAGTTGGTTTATGGTAGAAAAAAATTATGCAGAAACCAATAAAAATAAACACACTCAAGTAGACTAAACTTGCTGGGCTTTTAGTTTTAGTTTAACAAAGGAAGTTTAGATGGAAGTAAATGTTGCAGCTTTTAGAAAATTAGTTGACACTCATACTTGATCATCTTTACTACACAGCGGTATAATTAATATTTAAACATTCTAATAATGCAACTTGCTTTGCATGCACTTTTCAGCCTCACAACAGTATATTTTATCTGGAATTGTGCTAGCATTTTCTTGGGTACTGCCCATTTTCATAGAGTTAAATTTAAAATAGAGTAGGGCCTTAGCCCTTATGGCCAGTAAAACATCCGTAGGAGAGTGAACAGGTTTCATACATCTACCAGACAGTTTATTATTAGGACCAATATTTACCCGAGATAGTAGAGAATATACAAATTTTGTTTCATTGCCCCAGTGCACGCTTTTAAAAGAACGGAGTAGATTGACTTTGAAAGTTGCATCTGGCTGTTGTCCGCTCACTGCTTATTGTCCAAAACGGGAGAATTTTGATTTTGCGATAGCAGTGTGAAATGAGTAGGCAGTACGTGAAATACTGAACCCACCGGTGTCTGCCCATTCATTGAGGTGTCTGATTAACAGAGTGATGAATTTTTATTTTCAGTGTATGAAATCGGTTCGAGAGCATTGTCTGAGTTGTGACAGCTGAAATGCCCAGGAACTTGGTAAAACAATAAAACTAGTAAAACATAGAGAAGTTAACTAATTGACAGAAGACTGAGCTAGTTTATTTTCACACGAGAGCTTTCTTCCTGTTCCAGTCTTGGGGCTGTAGGTGGTAGGGAAAAGTTGTTTCAGGTGCTACCCCTCAGCTCGGTCCCTTTGAAGAGTGCAAGGTGCCCAGCGTTCTTGATCTTCTCGTTTGAATGGGGGGAGAGAGCATTCTAGTTTTCCACTGTAACTTCAGTGTTCTTTAATATAAAGAGAATTTGCATGCACATATTTACTGCTCATTCTGTATAACCGAGTAGGTGTACTGAGCTGGAGGTCTATTTTGAGATTCAGCCCACGTTAACCCCTTGAGGCCCACTTCACGAGAGGTACTGCCCTGTGGGAGTCCTGTCGTTTAGTGAAGGATGAAGCTGTAATAGATCCACGGCCACGCCAACACTGGGGCATCCCGTTTCACTTAATTCTGTGAAGCCTTGAGCCGTGGTTTGCACAAATCAAATGGCGCAAATGAAAACTGCGCAATTAGGCAGGTTGGATTTCGAGAGAAAAAAGATAAGCCATAGAAAAAATAGTCAATATAAAATATTACTATAGAGCAGCAATATGTAAACTAAGCTTCACATGGAAAGAACCAGAGGGATCTCATGAAGTAGCTGTCAAGAGATGGTTTGCACTGGCTGTTTTATTTCCTTATGTCAAAGGAAGTCATTTTCGCAGATTTCATGGAGACGATCGTTTTTATTTCTGATATTCAGAAACCGAACTGGCAGTTTGGTGTCTTTGTATTTTATTGGGTTTGTTTTGAGAAAGGGAGTTAAATGAACTCAGCTTACAAATAACTAACAGCCCCCGGACTGTTTAAAACCTGCTATTGAGGTGGTAAAGTAGAGATAAGTTGAACCCAACTGCTGTCACACGTATGGGTTTGACAGATAGGTAAGTCCGAGAGTGGACAAAATTAAAAGCATTTTTCATATGCTAATCTCCACCTGCACAGGAATAATTTTTTTTTTAAAGGGGGCAGCCTACTGGTAGAGTAAATTCAAGAGCTGTCTATCACCAGTACATTACTTCTAGGAATGGCCCTGACAAAAAAAAACCGAATAACTAGTTTCATGAGAAAAGTCTTCCATAGAGTCTTAGTTCCAGATGGGTGTCATGACAGCCATGGACCAGCAATTTGTGGAAAGAAAAATGACCCATCCATATAGCTTTTAAACTCAGCTAATAATTCCCTCCATATGTAATTGGCTCAAAATTATGTCTGAAGAATTACTTGTTTAGTTGCAAACAGAGGTAAAAGGGAGAATGGTGATCTGCCTTGCTTTTCAGGTGATAGGTACATGTGAACTTCACGGTGCGTGTGGGAGACAACCAGGGACGCCAATCAGAACCTACAGGTTAACCCACAGCCATGAAATCTGAGAAGGTTTATAGCAAGTCGGTAATAGTTTCAGTCCTCTGCGAGAACACATAAACTCAAACTTCATGCTGGGACAAAACAGGGCGGGACATTTGAGGTAGAGGGTGAGAAAACCCTCCTCTTCTTATGACAAAGCCTCTCCCATACTTGTTTAAATGCCACTGGGCTGTTATTGAATGCTCACCATTTCTCTGGGTTTTATATTCTTGTACAAGAAGCTTTGGGAGTTTCCTTTAATTTTGATAAATATTCAAATTTGCACATAATTTCTACACTTCAGTTTTGAATGATAGAAAATTTCCCATGCTTGTTGAGTTTCCTTTCAAGTAAGAAAGTAATTCTTGTAATAAATGAAAATGTTGCGTTTCTTTTTCCCAATATTGTCAAGATAATAAACCCTTACCTTAGTCTATAAATTCAAGATTCACTAATTTATTGAAATGAGAGCCAAAGTAGTCTGCGAGAAATCTTAAACAGCGAATGGTAACTCAAAAGAAATGGGTAATTATGTTATCTTAGGTAAGGATCTGTCTCCTTCTATTAGAAAGTCCTCAGGCTTGGGAAACTTATGATTCAAGTGCCCGTAACTGGGTTAGAGCCCTCAGTTATTATATGGTACTCCGTCAGGCCCTATGAATGAAATTGCAAGCAATGATTACGATACTGGTGTCCCTTATAAATATAGTATACCTGAGAGATGACAGTCAGAGAAAGTTTCTAGCAGGCACTAAATAAAGTGGTTTGCTTTGGCTTTACTTGCAGGGAAACCTGGTCAATGGTGATCTTACTTTTTCAATGGAACTTAAAACCTGATGCCATGTGACCGACCAGGCTGCTAACATGAAGGAGAAGAGTCGGTTAGCATCATTAACATTCTTTGATTGGCGAGCACATTAGGAGGTAGATAAGGGAGCAGTGCAGGCGACCCACCTCCTGGCCACGGGAGGACAGTGCCTGGAATGTCTGCAATGCGTTTCTATTTTTGTCACACCTATGTGTGGCCACCCATCTGGTCTGAATCAATCAGTTCCATCCCAGGGCTCTGCTTCTCTCCCAGCTGAAATAATACCCTCCTTTTCCAGTGTTCTGCCTTAAGGAGGTTCACTGTTCACAATTGCCCATGCAAGGCTATTCACAAGCCTACATGTTTGTAAACACTGGTGAACCCAGGAAGAAGCACTGGGGAGAATTAAAAAAAAAAAAAAAACAAAACAGAATATTTTATGGATTCACTCTGTTCTACTAGAAAGAGTACTTGGGGGAGCTGAATGAATCATTAGCAAACTATTTGACCCCAGAAAGTAAAAGAATGATGCGATACCATTTTGTATACATATATCCTAATTTATTTTTTAATGAATTTTTCTTTGCTTGAGTTTAAACCATGAATTTCTGTGCTGTTTTACCTACAGCAGATAAACCCAGGGTCTAGAAGTATTGGCCATGACTTAGCCTAAAGTATCTTCTTAGGCCATTTCTTTCTGCTCCACACTAGAATACATAATGCTCAAGTTGCCTACACTGCTGTACCAACCCTACACCTCTGCTTCTAGATCATTTTCTTACATTCCTCATGTGCACACTCTGTTCTTCAGCAATCCAACATCCATGCCTCCCCCATCAGATTCCTGCACACCTGACAGCCTCTCTCTTGATGTTCCAGCTAGTAGACTACTGACCTCTATTAAAAAGGTCAAGGTATTCACCAGTGAAACCTGCTTTCGTACCACATAGCACTCTTCCCACAAGAGACCTCAAAACTTACTGACATTGGCATCGGCGAATTAAATAACATGGTAAAAAAGCAACTCATGTTCCCTATCTGCCCACTTTTCCATTGCAGTGGGAAATACCACCCTATCGTGGACCTCCCAACCGGGAACCCCAGGGTTATTTTTGTCTCACCCACTGCCTTTCTCACTCCCCACATCCAGTCTGTTAGCAACCATGGCCACTTTTTCTCCCTTTTTTTTTTTTCTTTTGGCCAACATTTCCTGAATCCACCCCCTTCCTTTTCATTCTCATAGTTGTGGTCTTAGTGTAGGCTTTGGCCTTGGCCCACTGGGAATTTGCGGGCTTCTTCTGTATCTCCCTCCATAAGAGCATATCAAGCCTCAGCTTAATTTACCACTTCTCTGTCTGTACCTTTAACCAGCCCATCATTTTCTGTGGGCTCCATCGAGACTGTCAACTGCTCTTTGGACTATGTTCGGAATCTCCCTTTCTAGGTCTCACCTCCTCATCTAACTCCCTTCTAATGGCACTCACCTTTTTGCTTGCTTTTCCTAGGTAAGCCAATCCATTCTTTATCTAGTCATTCTCTCATTGCTTCAGAAACTCTTCCATGTTGTACCGATCCCTGATCTGTGCCCCCTGTGTGGCAGATCCTGAAACTCTGTAACTTTCAATAGTCCTTCCTTCCCTTCCCTCCATTCTGGTATGGCAAAGTATGGTCAATGAGAATGAGTCCAAGTTCAAAACTTCAGCTCTTCCAGTTGCTACCTATGACATTGAGCAAGTGACCTAACACCCCTAAGCCTCAGTTTCCTCATCTATAAAATGGATTCTTGTGAAAAAAAAAAAAAAAAAAAGAGCGAATTATGTTGGACACTGCTGACACATCATAAGCACCAGTTAAGTCTTTGTTGTTGTCATTATTATTGTTACTATCACTGTTTCTCAGAGGACATCTACCCAGTCACACACCTTCAGTTACCCTCACACTGTGTGTTGCTTTCTCCTTGCATGTAAATTTTGATAACACAATCAGGTTTCTTTAATCTGGTTCCATCAGTAGATTACGTCCTACAAGTCAAGGGCAACGTTAATTGAACATGGCTGGTATTGAACCAGGTAATGATGAAGACTTAAATGATGCTTTTTGAGGATGATTTTGAAGCAGGTGATGTCAAAGATTACGATGATAATGAGGAGGAGGATGACGAAAACATGGCCAGGTGCTCCTTTGAGTTAGTACTCTTTGCTCATACAGCTAAGTCTCCAGAAAACATATAGTATTCCCCCTCAAATTAGTTTTTTCTTCCCGTTACGTGGAAACATGTTATGCGTCAGAAAATATATTGTGCAGAGTGCATGGGATTTATTTCTCAGAAAGCAGAGAAATGGTAAGAATTTTAAGTGTTCTCCATACTTATTTAGATCTCACATCAGTAGATAAAACAAATGAAAACTCTGACTTGTTAATAATTTACATTTTAGTGGAAAATTCATACATGCTGTTAAGATACCTCTAAGACCCAACACAGAAAATGCAAATAACTTACATCCACTGTGCACTCAGAATTTGTCTGAGAAGAAAACATCATCAATTTTTTTTTTTTAAAAAGGTGTTTACAAGGGACTATGGACCATATTTACGGGGTTATAATTACAATTTCAGGCGACTCTTTTGAAGTATGCTTGGAGATGATCTCTCCATTCATCAGGTGTTTCTTACAGAAAATCCACCAAGGTCTACCTCACCACCTAGGAGGTAGCTTGCAAATAGGGGATTTCTTTTCAGCAAGCCACACCATCACTTTTCTCTAACAGCTTATGCAAAAAGTTTCACGGGGGAGGGAAAAGCCCAAGCCAAAGAGAAAGAGAGAGAGAAAGAGAGAGAGAGGGAGAGGAGTGTGCATGACAATAACTACCTCTGTCCCTTTGGTTTTTGTTCTTTTCATGTCATGGAACTTTTTAGCTGTGCTGCCTGGGTAACTGCTCTGGAAGGTTGGAATATCTGTTGTTGAAGGAGGTTTGTGATTGAGGGCCCTCTGACACAACCTTTTGTTGCATTGAGGTGTTTGATCCTCTTTCCTTTTCTTCTAAAACCAATCCCATCCCTTTAAAAAATGGATAACCAGCACTTCTTTTACTTATTGTCAGCTTCTGGAAAGTTACTGTGGGGGTTTGTAGAAGTTTAACTAGTTAACTCTTTGCCTGCTGATATGCTGCTGACAAATATTCTTCTGTCTGAACACGAAAGGTTTGAATCGCTTTTATCAGGTATATGCTGTTTTTACTCATGCACAGCAACTGAAACGCACCCCAGGTCCCGAAATAGAGTGCTTGTGTTCAAGGTCTTGAAATGCGAGAGTGGTTCGGGCTTTGAAATGGGACACATCCTTATCTTTTTGTCCTCAACCCGAAACGTGTGAGAGGTATGACTCTGCCATTTGAAAAACTTGATAAGATACACTTTTTTTTTTTTTTTTTTTTTTTTTTACTGCAGGAACGACAGGCTTTGGTAAAAAATAAATGCGACGAATTACTTCAAAACTGGGAGGTGTAACTAGATGGCAATGGAAGAAAAGGGCCTCGGAATGAAAAGTGTAGGGGTCTGGTTCCAGCCTGCTGACTAAATGCTGGAATAGCTTTTCCCCAAAGGAAGGGACACGGCCCAGGCTATGGGAGAGAAAAGAAGCTTAAATGGATTATTTAACAAAAAAGCAACTTATGGCTTTTAGATAGTGACCTACATTCTGCACACAATGATGATATTTTTACGGCGGTGATAGGGTTAATAACCTCACATCATTCATGTAGTGTTTTTTGAAAATTGAATTTTACTGCTACAAAGTAAATGTAACAGCCCTCTGGAGACAATATTACAGGCACTTTATTGTTTGCTAAGCTGATGTCATCTTTCTACAGACTGACTTTAAAACAAAGGCAGAACATTTATTACAAATATCACTGTGTGAAAGGAAATCTACTGAAATATTGTTTAGAAGGTGAGCTGATAAAAAAGTATTAATACTTGGCTTTGATCATCTTACACTATAAAGTTGTGACTTCAAAATGCTTCTCATGTGATCTCTATTCAAGGCAAAAACTTCATCCTGGAAATTCCTATCCACCTCTCTACCATTATTTGCCTTCAAGTTGGAATATTTGTTTAAGCTTCCCGGGTGTTTTGGATACATTTTTACTCTGTAAGGCAATTTATTAACACAGTTGATGAGCGCTTGAGAGGGAAATTAAGGAGCACCTTTCAAAGACGATGGATGTATGATTTAAGAAACAAAGTATGGAGATGAAGCTGTTCAGTTTATATAACGAACTTTCAAAATCACCTGTAAGTGGTGGCTGGAAAGTTTGCAATTTAAATAAGCTGTCTAAGGCTTTGCCAGGCAAGCATTCTGAATGGCAGGCTGCTTGCAACTCAGAGAGTTTGGTCTCTATATCTGATGCACGTGTAATATAGCGTGAAGTTGTTTGTGGATCACACAGGAGCTTCTTAGAGCTTCATTTCCACACTGTAGCCCTTGAAAATGTATCAAATGAGCAGACACGTTTGGCTCTTCCTCACAAGGCACAAGTAATTTGTTTGTAAATCAGTTACTTTTCAAGAAAAGTTAAATTAGGGACAACTTTGGCTTCTTTGATGTTTCCCACTTGGAAAGCCAAAGAGCAAATTAATGATCATTTTGAAGTCATCATGATAATGAGGAAAATATAATTTAGCGGGCTACACTGTCTCCAAATCACTTTTCAGGTGTGGTGTATGAATAACAGCCCAAATGACCAAAATAGCCTGATGGTGTTTTTCTAAGAAAATGATTTAGTGCTCTGCTTTTGTCTCTGAAGCCTGGTTAGAAGGAAAACACGGGTCAAGGAAATTGGGTTAGAAAAAAAAAAAAAAGCCTGGTGTGGGGTAGGTGTAGAATTATATGAATAATGTCTAATAGGGAGCCTGTGGGCACTCACCAGATCAGCAGACGAGAGTCTCGCCAGTGTTTGTGAGCTGCTCAGGACAGACTGATGACATTTATATCAATCAAAAATGAATCCACATTTACTCAACATGCTCTGTGAAAGGCAATGTGGGTAACTGGTGTATGGGCCATGCCCTGTAGAAGTCTACCTGTACTTAATTGTGATTGAACCAGGAATCGAACCGCAGCATGTAAAAACCTTGGGTTGCTACTGTGTATACTTCTATATGAGAAAGCCATTGTTTTTGTATAGCATACACCTATTTGAAGCATTTTACTGTAAACCTGCCAACAGGGAAGTTATTTTATATTTGGCCAGTTCATTGTCACATTTGACCAATATTAGCTACTTATCTGGTGCCAGGTGCTTTAGCACCAAGGGTCCAAATGTGAGTCCTCACTGACACAGATCAGTGTCAGAAAATATAGCTCGGTGGAGTCAGAGCCTGGCACATTGTGAATGTTTTTAAAAAATCAATATTCCGTAAATACTTACTATTTCATAAATGTGCAAGAAAGCCATGAATGTTTGTTGAATGACTGATAAAAATGAATTGAGTAATACTCAAGGTAAGTCCTTGATTCCATTTATGTACTGGAAGGGGCTGAGATTCCCCCTCCTTAACCAGGTCAGCACAGCTATAAGAAATGACATGCTTGAGTTGGCCTCAAAAAAAAAAAATAATAATGTTTACCATGTGAGTAAGGACAGGAATTGTCCACTGATGATGGAAACAGCACCATAGAATATGCCACAGCCCAGTTCTGGCCACTGCACACCTTCTTGATGTTGCTTTATGGATTTGACTGGTGCCCTTCTCTCGCTGCTCCCTGTTGTACAGTCAGTAAAACTCTCTCTCTCTCTCTCTCTCTACCATTGGGATTCAATTATTCACCTCCTCAAGTAAGAACGAAAGTATCTCATTCATCTCATGAAAGAAGAGAAAAAGCCTTCCTGTCCCTCACTTCTATCTATAAAACTCAATTTCAGTTGTGTACTAAGAGAGCTCAGTTCTGACCACTGGTTTTAAGCATCCAACACGTAAGAAAGAAAGAAGGGGGCGGGCAGTTAATATTTAAACTACCTACCAGTCTTGTAATAAAAGGATTTTTCAAACATCGAGATGAATTTGGTGCCAAGATGAAATCATTACAGTTACTTTTCGTCTCCAACTTAGCAAGAGATCTCATGGATGGGACGCTCAGAGCAGGACAATTTGGGACGGTTCCAACTGTATGAGGCCTGGTGTCATTACCTCCATAAATAGAATCGAGCTTCCTTTCTTCTGCAGCTCTACATTTCCTTGCCTTTGATTCTCCTCCTTTGCTTTTTCTCCTGGCAGGCCTTTCCTCTCTCCTGTATCAGCCACTCCATAGGCAGATGTGCCTCTTTTTCCATTTGCCAGACACCCCCCCTCTCCCAAATCTTCCAAACTACTCCCCTTTGAAGTCTCTATTACCGATACAATCACTTTTGTTTCCCTTCCATCCCCTCTCTCTCCACTCGAGCTTCTTCTCTCCCTAACCCCATTAGTTACATCTGCTGCCCCTACCATTCAGCCTGTGTTAAATCGTAATGCGCTTGACATAACTTCGGTTTGTCTGCTAAGTACTCAATCAGCACGCACTGCTATCTTCTGATTTGTAGGAAAGGGGGCAAGAGTGAGTAAGCTGCCTCAAAATGCACTAAATGATTCAGCTCTGCCCAATTAGCCCAACTAAAATGGGAAATTGACAACTAATGATAATGAAATAAATGGGTTTTAGTTAAGAATATAAATCCCACAAACTTGGTTCCTGATGCCTGTGGTAGATACTGTATCCTTCATATGGTGCTCAGATGGCTCAGGGGATGTTAAGGATGGACGAATGAAGGGAGGTGTATAAGTAATTGCAGTATTTGTTAGTTGACTGGAGTTCTTTCCCTGGGATTCATTAATGGACTTTTAAGGGATCTGCGAGCCACCAGAAATCGCATGTAACATTGTGTACGTCCATGCATCTTCCTGGGCAGTGGGGCCCCTACACTTAATCCGATTCTTAAAAGAATCTATGTGTGACCTTCCCAAAGGTTAAAGACCCCCGGAAATAAGCGAAGACACCTATTTTGTCAGTGTTTCCCTATGGTGTGGTTCCCCCCCACCCCCCCAGCCCATTTTAATATCCTGCCTGATTTGAGCAGTTCGGAAAGTAGAAACATAGGGTTTTAAAAGAAACATTTACCTTCTTTAAGAGGAAAAATGTTTAAACCACCTACCAGGTTATACAATTTACTTTTCTTATTATTTTAGTTTTACTACAATTCAAAGACAGGCCTTTTTTTTTTTTTTTTTTTTTTTAACAATGGGTATAATCACACATCTGAACATAAGAATTAGTTTTATGCAGTTCCATAGAAAACCAAAATCTTGAAGAACACTTTCAAAACAACCAGAGAAAAATAAACCATTCCTTATGTCAGTCTTGTTAGAGAGGGATTAGGAAACTGGCAATTATTTTGGCGACCTTAATTGTTGCGCGGCAGGAAAATATGTAATTAGAGCACGTTCCCAGGCCCGCACACACCTGCAGCACATCGCACAGTTTAATGTCAGCTTTCAGTGCCCGTCGGTGCCAGGTTCTAGCACAGCCAGTCACAGTGACGCTCTGAGAACATTTCGGACTCATGTGCTGTGGCTTCTGTGTATGAAAGAAGCAGGCATTTACACGACCACACAATGGGGTGCGTTGCCGCAACACTGTTTTCATTCTTTTCTGACGCCCACCTTCAGCACTGCCCTGGTTTACTCTGTTTGAGGTTTTATTGTTACGGTATAATAGTCCTGTACATTTTTGAAATTCCCTTATTATTCAGCTTATTAATACAGTACTGACTTGATTACCAGGCAGCAGTTGCACGGTAGAAGATTCAGATTCCGTGCATTAGCTAAGTCAGAAGCTGAGTACATTCTTGGTATAATGAGAACAATTGTTTGACATTTTTTCTATGTTAGAAAGATGGGCTGTGGTAGTTCTCTCTATAGTTGCATTTTGGAATTCACTGTATATTCCCTATATGTTGCTGAGTTTTCATTTTTTCGTGTAGGGAGAGCTTAAAATGTACTCTCACTAATTTGAAAGTGTTTCGGAGTATGGGAGGACTCTATCATGATTCTCATTAGCATTTGTCTTCTTTTTTCTCTTTTATTGGCTTTTTACAACGGAAAGAAAGAGCTCAGATGTTAGGAAAAGTAGCTAAAGAGAAACAAGAGTATGTGGGGTGTCTGTTTTTCAGATAATTCCATAATCTGGCATTCTGATGGTTAACAGACTTCTCCCCCTGAGGGAGATACACTGTATTTTGCTATCTGACATGTTGTCATATATAAAGAAATCAATTGGTAATTAAATGATGCACCTTGTGAAGATGACAAAAGGCATTTGGTTGCGAAAAGAGAACTGGGTTTTGAGGGGTTTGTAATGAAGGCCTAATGACTATTCATAAGAGATTTTCAGTCCGTTGATCCACTTGACTGGAAAGTTCTGCCCTGGAGAGTTAGTGCTGTCAGTTTCTCTCACCTCAGAAAGCCGCCGCAATCGACGGTGTAGAGGATGAGCGGGAAATTATCTAGCTGTTGCTGCAGGCCTGTCTTAGGTCACATGCAGAAGGCACATCTGGCTTCCTGTAGGTACAACCTCAGGACATAAACTTTGGCTAAGTTTTAAACCATAAATATGTACGAGTGACACTGAATAAGTTACCTTTTATTCATATTTTCTTTATTTTAGATCGCGTGCAAGTTGTGTGGGGAGGCTGCCATTTTGGCCTTCTTCTTCTCCCCGTTTTATCAGTTGCATGTTTGCCTGTTAGGCTAACAGTCCCTGTTTGGGGAAGTTGTCAAGGACCGAATGATAACAGCCTCCTCAAACCACCATACCTTGGTGGTGAATATGTCAAAGTCACCATGAAGGAAGGTCAACTGAGGCGAGTAGAGAGCCTATTATTGGGTAGTCCTCTTGGGGGGTGCTTATTGCCCTGTTTGGCACAAGGCAGCATGATATCAGAACTTCTACACATAAGACTACATACAGGAATTACAGAACATTGCTCTAGCATCTGTAGAAAATGACAACAACAAAATTCATGCATTCAGAAGCTACCAGTGACTGTCAACCGTGGGCGAGGCACTGTACTAGCCTCAGGACACAGAGATGAGGGAAACGAAATCTCAGCCCTCACAGTTTCTGGAGAAACAGACCAAAAAGAAGAGAGTTGTACTATAACACGGGAAGAGCTGTGATCGAGGTGTATAACAACACAAGTCTTCGAAGCCAGGGATGGATTTTCTAAGAACGGTTGGGGTCCATAGGTGATGTGAAAGATTCTTGCACGTGTTCCTCCTTTCCACTGGCAGAGCCGATCTAGCCAATGAAAAGTGAGTGGAAGGAGTGAGGCGCTCCCGTGCTTCCCTCTAGAATCCCAACGAACGGTAGTGGCCGGCAGTTCCTGTACATATTTACTCTTGGAAAGCCGTCCTCCATGTTCTTGTATCCGGAATCTCACCTAATCAAAGGTAAACACATTTATCACCTCATTAAGGCTTGGCTTATGGCCTCGTGAAAGTGCCATTTGAGGTGGAAATGTCCATCAAACTCCTTGTCTGGAGCATCTGTAAGGGGGACGGACTGGCCAGCGAAGCAGGCTTTAATCTCTCGATATCAAACCAATTTAACACATAGCGTGTATTTGAGAAGATGTCACTGATGATTCCTCCTTGTGTGTTGTGGTTACTGAGTTGTGCTGATGTGTTTGCTGGAGCTGTCAAGGTGGACCAAATGAATGGACAGATGCCAAAAAAACAATTATGCCTATTAATGTACATTGATTGCTTGTTTAGGTTATAAAGCAAATTAAAAAATACATTAGTATTTAAACCCTTTTATAGCTGGGCTAATGATGACTTGTAATATAGTGTCTGGTAAAGAATATTCTATAATACCTGTGAAGCCCAGCTATGTTATCTAATTAGTCGACTTTGACTTAAGTGGCTATAATTACGGAAGTGAATAGTCGCCTCTCTAAATAACAAAATGGTAGATTTAAATATATAAAGATGTTGACTTGATTATTTAATATTTGTCGCAAAGACAAACCACCTAAATAGAGAGATTAATTCCACATCAGTGCAACATTAAAAGGGAGAGAGGATGCCAAGAATCCCATTAATTTGGGATATAAGTGCCTGAAATTTCCTCGAAACATTTACACCAAATAGCAGCAACGAGATGATAGCAAGCAGTTCTCTCTAAGGAGAGAGAAGTAAGGCCAACACGGTTGGAAGGTGCGCAAACTCACACACCTGCATTAAGGATGGTGCGTTCCAGCAGGTGCCAAACGTAGCCACCACTAACCGAGCTGTGAGGCACTAAGCTAGGTATTTTGTGTTTCCTCAGGTCCATTGCCCCTTGCTCCATGAAGCCTTCCCCGAGTGCTCACTGTCTCCTTTACTCTGCCACGAATCTATGCTTTCGATAAAGATGGCACTACTTGAAACCATAGCAGGCCACTTGTACATCATTGTCATTCTCCCGCGTGTTTAACTTAGATAACCCTGCTGCCAAGAAAGCTTTCATACGTATTTGCTTAGTTGAATGGCCAACTTGAAGGGGAAGAGGTGACCTCTTTCTTTCCCTCTCTCTCTCTCTCTCTCTCTCTCTCTCTGTGATTTACTTTGGCTATTACTTTTGAAACATACATGATATATCCCCCGATTAGATCGCGTTACCTCCTTCACCGGCTGTCTGGGAATTTCCATACTTCCTGACAAGAACTTCGGGTGAATTGGCATATACCGTTTTTCTGCTCCTCGCCCTATTTCCTTCAAGGCCTTTGAGTCATAAGCGTTCAGTACCACAGTGAATAATCAGTGCGATAGCCACGATTTGGTTTTTCCTTTTAACTTTTGGGGGTTACTTTTGAACACAGTACAACTGCTCAGAAGGGCTTTTTCACAAATTGTTTACTGTGGCAGTTGCTACCCTATTGGGCTTTTCACTCTGAACACGCAGGCGGAGAGCATTGATGTTGGTGTAGCGAATAATGTGTACAATTTTTAAAAACCCTGAATTTACTGAATCCCCATATTATGCTTTCATGCTGCTCTTTCAGAAACTATGCTAATACAATACCCCTATAAACCGATCTTGGTCCTGGCAGGCCCTATTGGAACTAATGGGGCCTGACAATTCTTCAGTTAAAAATTATACATGAGGGTCACTTTCCCTTAAATTATCTATTGTATGCCAGCTGTTCACAACTGCAGCGCTTCACCTTCTTTGCACTGCTAGAAATGTCTAATTTCCTCATAATATCCGTAGCAACTCCTCTCGTGGACGGCCCGGAAGGTAGTGACACTTCGAGCACACCTTCGCGGAAATCACACGGGAGCTAGATTTTCTGTCTTCTTTATTTTTATTTTCTTTTTGGTCCTGGAGAATGTTTAGAGGGCTCCTTTCGCCTGTTTCATGCCACAGCACTTGAGTTATATCATAATTTCTCATTTGCCGCACAACTTTATTCTATTTTTATGCTCCTAAATGACGCAGCTTTAAGTACCCGTGAGTGGCACTTCCGTGCTGTGAGCGCCATCAAAGCCAACCTCAGACAGATAAAACTCCTGCGTTGTTGGGTTTTTTTTGTTTGTTTGTTTTGGGTTTTTTTGGTTTTGTTTTGTTTTTTCGCTGGGGAGGGGAAAAGATGAGTCGTCACCAAGAAGCGCCTTTTGTTTCTGAGGCCTATGAAAACTATGGCCCATAGAACCATTTACCAGAAAGAAAAAAATCACCCAAGTCATGTGTCTGAATGAAGGCTCTCTTCTCAAACGTTCCTCATTGCTACAGAGCAGTTATCTTTGGATTATAATTAAAAGGAGGTGGGTTTTTTTTCTTTTATTCTTTTTGTTTTTTTTTCCAGAATGCTTCCAAGTGAGGTATTTCCCCCAAAGTTATTGGACCTTTTTACCAACAAGTGGCTGGGATTTTAATGAGCTTCCCACTCCCTACCCCCACCCCATACAGAGTAATGGATGGCCAAGAGTGGATGTGGTACAAAGGTGACACATTTAGGGATATTTTCTGCCTTATTGGTAAAAATGGGGAGGTGGGGTGAGAGGATTTCCTTGATGAAGTAAGTGTGATGTTAGTAGTTATTTCTGTAACTCGGTGAAAATACTGCCTATTTAGGGCCTAATTTTTTAGCATATGTTACCATGCACGTACTAGAACGGTGGCCAGTGCTTTCTGACTCTTGGCTATTGAGGAACTTGCAGGTTATAACTAGTTGCTGTAGAAACCTGGTCATCTGGATGCTTCTCAAGAACACACGATTATTTTTGAAACCTTGGTGCATAAGCCAGAGACTGCAGCAGTTGGACAAGGTCACATATCGGTGGCAGCGACGTGTCTTTCCCCTTTCCATTGTGTGATCCTCCGGGGTCTGGGGCATTAATATGCAACGGTTCTGTTTTTCTTTCAGGAGGACTTGTAAACTCTTTAAACAGAGGCACACAGTTTGCAATTGTTGCGGTACTGAGTGGGTGTATAGAAGCTGGGGCTGCAGCCTTGTCCAGTTGCACATAGAATAAAACTGACAATGATGCAATGGGCCTGGCATGTAGACAAGTCCGTGGGATGGATGAATGGTGCGGCTCTTGCCGTCCGTCCGGTGGTGGTAGGCCCTGTAATAGCTAGCGTAGGAAGGGTGGTGAAAATTGATATGCACTATTACTACATGTATAAAACTTAACACTGGGGCCATTGCACAGGTGGGGGGTTCCTGTTTATTGATTTTTATGACTTTGTTAGAACATACGCTTAATGCTTTTATACTGCAGGAGCTCTGGGAGGGCTCACCTTGGGTAATAAACCTTTCCATACTTTGCAATCGCTCACGATTTACATGGGGACTCACATTATCCAGCACAAAGCTCGGCATCCCACCACCCCCCCACCACCCTGTCTACTTGGGTTGAGGAGTGCTATAAAAAAAAAAAAAAAAAAAAAAAGCAAAGAAAATAACTCTAGCACTTACTTTGAATTTTTAAAAAACCTGTCCACTCCTGCTATGAAAATGGCCCCTAATTCTCATTACTCATATTTCCAAGAAAAAATTAGTCACACAAACTTATGTTATGTGTTGTCTCAGAGGTTGAAAGCAAATTAGGTTTCCAATAAGACAGTACATCAAACAAAGTAGCATGTTCTTGATGCCGATGACTTTTTTTTAGAATTATGGTTGGACATTTTTGGCAGACAGATTGTCTTTTGCTCTATCAAAATGACAGTTTCTTTTGTAACTGCAACATTCATAATTAGAAGGAGAGAAGCAATCTGCCCAATTTAATATACTAAAAGAAGTTTAGAGTCTCTGCTAGTAATTTCATTATTTTAAAATTTGAATTAATTGACTTAAAATAATACAGTTAAGAAGTATAACTAGCAGGATTATGGAGAAAGGTTTCTTTTTCCTTAAAAAAAAAAAAAAAAGAGCACTCTTAGTATTATACTTCAGATGAGATTACAATTTTCTGTTGATGCCAGGTGCCCTGTTCTAAGATTCAGAGCAGGAATGTGAATATTCATCCTTGCAACAGGGCTGAGAGACGTTGTGGGGAAAACCCTGGGAACAAGGTCACTTTAAACAAAAAAGTTCTCCAAGTTTCCCATGCTTAAGAGGCTGGCTGGGCTTAATTAAAGTCAATGGATGACCAAAAAGGAGGGGGGGGGGGGGAGGAAAAGAAAAGAAAAAAAAAAGAGGAAGAAAAGAAAATGAAAGAAAAAAGCAACAAACCACCCCCACTTCAATCTCTTTCTGGGCCACCATTCACATTCCATACCTTAGCTGTTGCTGTTTAACCTCTTTATATCTTTATATCAAGAACACTATTTCTTCAATCCCCCTAACAGCACTGATGTGCCCACCGGTGAATATCACTCTTCCGCATTCTACGTCTCTGACCTATGTCACTGTAGGTGGCCCTCGCCCGCCGCCACCACCACAACAGAAACAAATCCAGCATCGTACTCAGAATGAAATCATCATAACATAGCGACCTTGTTCTGGACGTGATGTTTGGTTTCAGCAACCTTCTTTTAAGCAGCCCTGAGCAAGCTTAACATTTCCTGTTGGCTCAGACGGTTACCTTTCTTCATATTTTCTTCGGGCACTCTCTTTAGGGGACCCAGGATGCTGCGTGCCCAGGATGCACAGGGCCAGAAGTTGTGGAGACTGAAAATTCACAAGCGTGGAAGGCCTGTTTTCCTCCTGTGTAATGGAATGAAGCCTCCGTCCATCTTAAAAAATACATACATGGCAAGATCTCTTTTCACTCTTCCTGTATAATTTGTCACACTCAGCTCTAAAGGAAACCAACTCCTTAGCTCTCTTACCTTATTTTGTACCTTAGCTGACTTTCATCTTCGCACGAGCCATCAAATCTGGATGTGACAAATACACGCGTTAAAAAAAAAAAAGCACTTCATGTATGAGTTGGTGGGTGTTTTTCTCTCCCACAAGAAATAACAACACTAAGTATTATGTACATTTTGGGGTATGTTTATAAGACGGCAGGAAATTTTTTAACCCTGAAAACTTTCTGATTGTAAACTATGCTCTAAGTCTACAGGGGCTGTGTTCCAAGTCCTCCACTCTTTTACAAGTGTGTCGCTCACAGACCCGTTAAGTGGGAAGGCAAACTTCCCCATGGCGGTTCTGAAGTATGACGTCAGGCTTAGCTGCCAGGTACTCGGAGCACTTACTCTACTGGACACCTCCATTTCAGGGCCGCCTCTTGTATTTGGATGGTTCCACGTATCCTTTTTCGTAGTCCTCTGTCCTGGAGAAGCGATGCTCTGTTTGGTTCTCGTTTGTCCTAATATACTCAAGTTATATATCAAAAGATATACACATTTGTATAACTCAGGAAGCCAGGGATTAAAGCACAATGTATCTTAACACAGCCTCTTCCGAGGTCTCTAAGAGCTATCTAATGCTTAAGTCTTGGGTTAACATGGACTATAGGATTATATTAGGTTGTATAGATACTTGTATCTGTACATGCGTATGTTTGCATATGTATATACCTGTGTGTGTGACTTAGGGCTATGCTGACATATTATTTTCTATCTGTTCATTTATTACAAAGAGCAGGCGAGCAGACATTTCACCTCTCCTCTCGCTCTGGTCCACATCATTTAAAAAAGCCTGCAGGATTTCCATTCTAAATTAAATACATCTAAGGGTACATCTTTTATCAATTCTTTATTCTTAGTATCTCAAAATTCTGAAGTCTTCTTCCTTTGTCTCAAAAAGGGGAACTGCTGAAAGCATTTCCACCTGGATGCTTAAATTATTTAAGTTGCAGGAACCAGACCTTTTCCCTCCTGAGTAGTTGTGGGTTTTAAAGGCTAAAATTGCTTCATCATGCCAAAGTGAAAGTATGCATAAATTATTTAGTTAAACCTGAGAAAATACAGACTTTTCCCAGTGATCTTTCAAGGGCTGCCTACTTAAATTTCAGAAGAATGGGCAGGATTTTTTTTCTTTCTTTTAGAAAATTTAAGTATCTGCTGTGTCTTCCAGCAGTTGAAATGTGAACGAAATTACAGGACGGTGATCTTTGAAAGTCCAAGCCTCATATTGTCCAGTAATATCTATATCATGCCCAAGGTGCATACTGTAGACTGAGTCAATACCAGTAAGACTCATCCAGCTGACAAGCATTGCAAATTATTTTGAGAGTATTCTTATGAAAGTCAGGTAACTTATTACAGATCTCTCCCTGATGCTAATGTAAACACCAGTGAGTATTTCCAGTTCAGTGTCTATTCATTCAGAGTTTATATTTCAGTTATAAAAATATAAAGGAAGGCAATTTTACAATATTATAAATCATGTTTAATTGATACCCCCCCCCTTTGATTTTAGTAAATAAAAATGCCTGAAAATGTGAAGTAGTATGTGGTATGGGGGTGGTGATGTGTATGCGTGATGACATTAAAGAACCAGTGAAAACAGCCCACAAACATAAGCAAAAGGGGACGGATGTCAAATTCTTACAGAGTATAAGGGACTCAGTTTCCCAGGTACGTTACAGAATCCGTGACATTACGTATCTGTTCTCTAAATTAGTCTTGGCATTAATACTCCAATGGCGTTCTCATGACCGAGGGAAGAATAGTACATTTAATCAAATACCCAACCTCAAACCCTCAAAGAAACATTAATTGGGACAGAAAAAAATGTCAGCCAGAAAGTTATGTATAGGAGTTATTTAGTCTTTTGTGGAATCCATTTGAAGTTTACGTTCAAATACATTGGGAGATGAGAGTGACTACGGTAGAAGAGCAACATGTAACTGGTGAGTTATTGTTATTTAAAAACATAAAAATTTAAAAAAAAACTTTCAAACACGATGAAACCTCTTCCATTCCACAACGATAGGCATCACTTAATCCATTGATACATGTTTGCCATGTTGCAGACCACGTGCTCTTCCTCCAATCTTATTTGGTTTTTCTGCAACTTTTAGTTCAGTTGCTCCCAACCTTGGCTTAGTTCTCCCCTTCTCTCCATTTCTCGTTTTTGCCTGGGCACGGATGTGTCCACTAAATCAGATGAACGAGATGAGTATTACACCTATGTTACCGTATGCTGCTAAATAGTTAGAAATTCTGTCTTGGCTTTTGTGTGCTGACTTACATTTGTATCCCAGAGGTGACAAGAAAGAGCACAGGTAGAATGTGGGGTCAGACAGGATCTGGAGGCAGGGACCAGATCCAGATTCTGCCCTAAAGGTAATTTAGGGGGAAGTCCATTAAGAATTTGAGTCTCGGTTTACTCATCTATAAAACCATGATGATGATAATTGCACCTTCTTCCGTCAAAGGACTGTTATGAGGAGCAAGTGGAAAATGGCTATGACTGGGCTCTGCTGTTGGTAGAATAATGCACAAATGTCAGGCATTCTTACATAATCAACCTGGCCTCCCAAACACAGGAGAAGAAAAGAGTTTTTAAGGCACACACGTGACCCTGGGAATGGAGCTTTTATATATAGCCCGTAGAGACAGTGCATTTTCTTCTATGTACAAACATACCCCCCCGTGAGGGACGCCTCTCTGGCCAAGACAATGGTGGGAAACCCTGGCTGGTGGCGGTGGTTGTGCTGCTGGGATAATTGAGAATAGACAGGAGGGCGACTTAGCCGTCAGGTGGCTTCTCTCTAACTGCAGCAGGTTCTCAGATCCCTAGGCTGGCCCAAGATGAGAGAACAGTCAGTAAAGAGAGTCTGGCACAGCAAGCGTCTCGGTGTCATCTGATTGTGAAATCTGCGTGTTTGCATTCTCATACAGTACTGGAGCTTAAGCCCTGGCCACTGTACGATGACTATGCAAGAGAGGATCTGGGTCCAAGGTGGGGGGAAGGGAGGTGTTTCTGACCCAAGAAGAAGGCTTGATTAGAGTTACTTCAAGGAATTCTATTGGATAATCCCAACCAACCATATTACGGCATCAATTATTATATTCTGTGTAATGATTTTTTTTCTAAACCAAATACATAGTATGTTGAAGAATTTTACAAAAAGTCCCGTTTGAACCAGTATGAACTAGGACAGGAGTAGTCAGGACTGGTCCAGGAAGGAAAGAAATGAGAACTTTCGAACTTGTCCAATTGCCACTGCAGTTGTTTGAGGAAAATTGAAATGAAAGAAGCCAAAAAAAAAAAAAGAGAGAGAGAGAGAGATTTATAAAGAGCTTTTTTTAAGCTTCAAAAAAAAAAAAAAAAAAAGCCCACACACTTATCATTGAACTGTCCGCTTCTGAAAGGAGTTGCAAGAGTCCCTCATATCCACTCAACTGTGCGTACATGTTAAATTGTTGTTTCCCTTTTCCTTACACTACTACAAGAGAAAGGAAATGCCTAGGCAAATAAACTCTGTTAAAATAACTTTACGGTTGTGACACAGTTTGACAAAAGCAAAGGAAATTCAGAGTCACAGCTCACACTCTATCCTCAGCTGATTCCAGTGTGGAAAATAAAATGCTTTAAACACACACGCGCGTGCGCATGTGCACGCACGCCATGGAACAAACCTGGGATAGACTCAGTCTTAAGAAATGGGCTTCTCAAGCATTGAAGTCTCTGACTTTTCCATCTTTGGGTCATTATAATAGAGTTGCAATGTATGCATTCGTCATGAATCTGGTCAGAGTGAAAGAAAAGTATTTGGCTGAGTACTGTTTGCAAAGTATAAGCCACCTCTATTTTTAAAGACCATGTGATTTTAACTCAAAGCAGTCTCTCCTTGGGGTTCAATGAGCTACCCTGAAATAGATTTTAATTGTCATGACTCCCTAGGATTTAGGTAAGATAACAAATTTGCTTCTTTCCAACAGTCCTCCAAGCACCATAGCACACACAGAGGGAAACATTTTGACCAAGATCTCATATTCACTACTGCTATGCAAATTATAAATCTAACAGAAAGGTGATATATCATTTTTATTAAACTTATAATATGCTGCACAAATAGTGTTTACATAGACAAGTATAAAGTTAATTCCCTCCCGGGAAGCATTTCTAAAAAATATAAATTGTACTTTGAGAGTTAATCAATTTGCTTTTTCTCTTTTGGCATTTTAATTGAAGCCTCCAAACTGTATACTTCCTCAAAGTATCAGAAAGCAAATATCAGTTGTGTGGTTGTAAAATCAACTCTTAATTTTCTTTCAATGAAGTAGCAGATAGGCAGCCTGTAAATTTCACCTATATTACTACGGAGCTGCAGCGCTATAAATTCAAAACAGTGTGCAGGTTGGTAGAAATTGAGGTCCAGGCAGCAAGGCATGTCCATAAACTTTTCTCAGGTTATTGGAACAGAACGAATCAAAAGCGGTTCCTGGTTGTATGATATTCTCTTTTGATAGAGCAGACTTCTTGTCGTTAGCAATCCAAGAGCAGAGGTTAGTCAGAGCAGAATGTAATTTCTAGCAATCTGACAGACCTGCGGATTGAAGCGGCAGGTTTTCCCTTCCGATTTCAGGGAATTGCTTCTTACTGTGACAAATGATTAGCTGTTATCTCTGACTGAATTTGATTTCTACAAGCAGCTGAGTCAGGTAACTTTGCAGCATTTGAGGGGGTTTTTACAGGAAATGAAATCGGCTCCCTAGTCATATGTGGACCAAATGAAATCTTCCCTGTCAGGGCAAAATTGTGCTTTTGGTTAATTGGAGGCAGATTTAGCATAGAGGGTGTGTGTAGTGATGTGTGTGATGTGTGTGAGGAGTGTGTGTGTGTGTGTGTGTGTGAGAGAGAGAGAGAGAGAGAGAGAGAGAGATGCTATGATGGTATAGGCAGGCACACCTATGTGCACATTCACATACATGAGGGATAATTTCATGGCTCTCTCCTAACTTTCAAAATCCTGAGTTCAAACAAAATGCTTACCTTCTGCCCAGGGTTGACACTTTTAGTCTAAACTACAAGTGAGGACAATCATATGGGCATCAGAATGATGAGTTCCCAAATAAGAACGTCCTGCTTTCCAGAGAGTTGGAACTGCAATATTGATCAAACTACAATAGATACTGAGCATGGTTTTCACGAAAATATGCCATCAAAGGGCGGCTGCTTTCAAAGCAAGAGGTTTAGGTAAAATAATTCATCCTTAATCTCCTCCAGGCTCCAGTCTACATTTTGAATTGCAAGGGGGTTCCAGTGATGGCAAATGTCCTCTAGATGATAAAACAAAACAAAATAAGCCTGGCATGGGAAGTTCTGAGTTTACACAGTGCCCCTTGTCATCTGCTTCTGACGGAGCCTTGACAGTGTCTATACAATTATGACCTGGCTTATCCTTCTGTGTATTGTTAGTAATTGCTCTGGATATCCTGAGTTTGAATAGTTCACTTTTAGTATTTCACCCGTTTGTGAGTCTTCTAAAAAGTGACCATGGATGTTTTGTTGTTTCTAATCTTATTTTAACAACCGAAAATGAACTGGATTTTCCAATTGTCGAAGCAACACCGTTAGGGTCACTATTAATAATATACCTGACTTTGTGGTGAACATAATGGACTTTGTTTATAAATCCTAGATGAAGACAACAGAGATTGGTGGTACCTAAGTGAAAAGTCACACTTTTCTCAGATGTTAGCGTGCCATTGCTAGGTTTATATGAATAATTCGAATACGTCCTTGCCCTGTCTTCCAGGCTTTTGTGGATCATAGCTACCGTGAGCCTTAGTTGTGCTAAATTCTTTACTTAGATGGATCTCCCCAATGGCAGATACGTGTGGACCTCTCCCTCTCATTTGCTAGAGAATAATTCTTTTAAGATATCAGTTCTACTTTTCCCCAAACTTCTTTGGCTTTCTATTGAATGGCGTAAACTTATCATTCCACGCTGGGCTGCCCCTCCCCCTTGCTTCCCTCGCCACAGAAAGGGTAGGGGGGAGGGTAGTTTAGCCCACACCTCTGGTTAGTATTAATCACACAGACATCAGGTAATCACCTAAGTGCACTCAGACATACTAATAGAATGATTTACAGACCAGGCCTTTGTGTTTTTCTAAATCTCATTTTAATTTATTTAAAGTGACAGTGAAGCTAGACTCCAAGCTAATGAGTCTATGCATAGAAATGATTTCTTTTTCCGCCTCTGTGTTTGCTAAAAGTTTCTGACTCTGAAATCTGAGGGGTGGGGGCGGGGGGGAGCCAGCGAAAAAGGAGTTGAAGTAAAACATAGCACAAGAAAGTAAGGAGCAGGCACTGGTAAAAGATGAGAAATCTGATCTGATGGTCAGAGACCTGCCCTGGGTCCAAATAGGCCTCGTCCTACCCAGAACTGTCCAGACCAGACAGATGGGGACTTTGGAATATATATTTTAACGTCACACTGTCTGTGAGGCAACCGAAATCCTTCGGTATCTAACAGATTGGCCTTTTCTGACCAACAAGCGGTTGAGAAGGCTATAAGGCTCTGTTGTAATGCATATTAAATATAACGCTCACCGCTTGGCTTGGCCTAACCTTAGTTGTATTAACAGATTGTTTGTTTTGATGACTGTGCCGTGAGCGTGCCAGATGATAAGGAAATGGTTTTGGATTAGTTAGGACCTATAATATAGAAACTAAATAAGATGCTAGACTTACAAGGATATACATTTCCTGTAAAAAAAAATGAATTCCCTTATCAGGATTTACTTGAAAGGAATATGTCTTATTACAGAAGGAGAATGCCTTGAGGAATGTGGGAAAGATTAAAGGCTTTTGTCAGTAGTTTAGGTTGGGACCAGGTTTCCTGTGTAGCCAGCCCTCCTGTCCCCACGTAAATGTTTTGCTTTTCCTCCTCCTCTCTCTTTCTCTTTAAGGGGAAGAGTAAGCCCTCCTCACTGCCTGGCGGTGTCAGATTAAATACCGAGATGGCGACAGGAAAAAGGCTGGAAGGAAAAACAAAAGACAGGGGGTGAGAGTTATCAGGTTGGCGACGGAACTGCAGGCTTGTCGGACTCCAATTTACAGAAATCCAAACAGATTTTAGTTGACACGATCTGCAATCATTACCGCCGGAGCAGAGCTAATTAAGAAATTAGCTTTCCTGATTGCCTGTTCTCACAGTGATGAGTAGTTGAATAATGTTGTATGGCTGAAATGTTCTAAAACCAGACAGTTTAACAAGTGTTTAGACTTTTGTGGTGATGCTGTATTTACTTTATCTATAATATCTCTACTGCATCACTATTTGTTTTCTCTCCTTTGAGGCACCCCTTGATTGTTTTTTTTTTTTTTTCCTTTTGCTTGGTTCACCCTCTCCCTCTTGGCATTCAATCAAGGCCTCCCCTGGCTTTAGCAGCAGAAAGGAGAGCGGGGTCCTGCAAACGTGTGGTGTGCCTCACAGAAAAAACTTATCAGAAACTTGGGGCACGTTAAAAAAAAACATATTTCCTACCTAGTTACACATTTTTCACAAGAACCTGCGAGATCTAAAGTAGTATTTGATACAGACATTTCTGCACATGACTCAGTACAGAGTTTATTATAAATACTATGTGAAGGCTTTCTTTAGATCAGTACAAGTGCGTTGAAGTCACTGGGAAACGTGGCTTTGGACCTCAGATGTGTCAGAGGACAGGGTTACAATCCTTCATCTTTCCCCACTGACCTTTGGGGGATGCAGCCTTTTTAATCCTTCCTACAAATTGTCAAACACATAGGAATGTAGTATCTGGGGGAACAAATCGTTTGATTTAAAACTCGGACGAAGCGATGAAAGGTGAGTGTCCTGGACCTTAGGAAACAGCATCCACGCACCTTGGGCGACGCTATGCCGTATGCACACGTGCTCGCATGCCCGTAACCACCAGACAGCACGAGAGGTAAAGGTTGCTGCCAAAAGAGAACAACTTCTTTCCGAAGCTAAAGAAGACTCGCTTGATTATAAACTCTCTCACAATACAGCTAAATAATAGAGATTTAACGCAGGTGTGCAGGTGTCACTGTGAATCCCACAGCGGGAGGTCAGAGTATCGCTAACTTCCAGGATGCTTCCTGGAAGAGGAAGTTACACGATTCAAGATGCTTATCCTCCAGGATTTCCAAGTTTTAAAATGTAAATATTGATCTATGGGAACAGCAGAAATTTCCAAGTTTTGTTCTAGTACACCTTTAAATAATTTCTACACCTGTCTAAGAACACTAAATACTACTTTTTCTTAACAGAGTCCAACACCACCTTTAAATTACCAACATAAGAGACACTAAGCCAATAAAATGTGCAGTTTCCTTCTGGATGTTTATTTTCCTAAATACAAATTGCATTTCGACTGGGAAACAGTGGATTAAATACTAGAAACATCTTTTCTCCCATGGAATTCTCTTTCCCCAATTTACCTGAGAGAATCTTATAAGGAATGTAGATAGACTATTACTTCCTAAGTAAATTTAAATTTAACACCAATTTACTCACGCTAGTATTTCTATATTGGAACTAACAGCTTCCATAAGACCTCTGCAAAGTGCCAGAAATATGATCTCATGCGTAGTAACAAATTTAAATGTGTTTTATTTTGCATGTCCCTTTTCCCTGTGCATTTTCCTCATCTCTTCCTTTCCGTGACTCCCTACTCCCAGTTTCTAAACCTCTCATCCACTCCAGAGACCCAGGAACACTGCCTAGGGAAGGAGCTAACTTGGAAAAATGCACCAGACTCAGATCTGCTATAAGTAACACGTAATTCTTATCCACACACTTTTTAAAGATTTGAAAGTAAAATTAGTATATTTCCCCCTGGAGTCCCTACAATCGATACAACATCACTTACTACTGGAGTCTCTTACACGCCACCCTAAAATATCTCATCAGAAAGACTCTGTGTCCAAAATGCCAAAGGTCACCTGCCCTTTTCTGAAACACTGCAAAAGTCTGACAACTCTTCTGACTCTGACTTATGCAAATCCCTGACTCAACTGGACTCGTTAAGTGCTACATGTTTTCATCCTTACTCTAGTCAGTTTGTAACCTTTAGCAGATCATTTCAGCCCAGTTTTTGTCCTTTTCGTCAAGAATGATGAATTTGGTTTCACGGTCACTGTAAGCTGAAGGACGTGGTGACCACATGAATGGTCAGAAGCAAGGCCAGCTCTCAAAACGGCCACCAAGTCTGTGTCAAGGCATCCACCTTTGTTCTGATCCAGAAGGGAAGATACAAAGTTTCACGGCCAAACTTCACCTTGTGCTCAATCCAGCTGGGTCTGAATTGTAGACACAGCCTGCGCTAGCAGCAGCTATTCGGGTTTTTAAAGATGTACTTACTATAGGTGTGGGCGGGTTTGGTTAGTAGTGTTGTTTGTTAGGGATGCTTGGTGTGGCTGGAGGAGAGGGGGACCTGTCATTGATGTTCCTTATGCTAGTGTGGGTTTCAGCTCCCATCTCAAAAGTCAGGGTGGTAATAAGCAAGGAGCCCAGAGGAAACCACCGAGCACGTCTTCCCGAATAGCTCTCCCTGTCTCCTGTGTTCTCATGCTACCCAGACACCCACACCCTGCGTCCCCGGCAGCCTGCCTCCTTCTGAGGTGCAGTGCGAGAGGCCAATGTCAGGTTTCTCTCAATCTGCAGCAGAGAAGCTGCTGTCTGTCGGCCGCCCCTGGCAGTGAGGGCAGCTCACCCCACTGTGGCTTCCTTACCACAGGGCAGGCCGGCTGAGAGCTCGGCCAGTTTCTCTTCCTGGTGCTGCTTGACTTTTCTTCTCTGGGATTTCCAAGGCATGGACGCTCGTTCGTCTGAAACTCTCCTAAACCTCCCGACTAAAAAATAAATACCTAAGTACGACATAAGCAGCGCGCACAGGCAGGATAATTAGGATTGATGGGCTCTTTTAGGGGCACCAAATCCTCATCCTCCCCTTTCCAGTCACATTTCTCACCTGCTCACGCGGTGCCCACCTGTGGCTTGCTGGCATTGCCACTGCCTGCGAATGGGGAGGTTTCCAAGTTCAAAATGAAGGCTGGATCTTCTGTGGTAGGACTCTACCAGGACTGTGGGGAGTTAGCGAAGGAATTAAGGACAGTATGTTGTCCTAGTTTGTGTCACTGCTCCCTTGTTTATGTTCTTCCCCCGACTATTCCCACACCCCCTCTCCAGATTTTTGCATGGCTTTTATAGCCTCTAGTAATTATATCAGCAGCATGGAGTCTATTTTTATCTCTTTTGAATGTGTGCAACATAAATGTCAAAACCCATAAAATCTCTTTTTAGCACGTACCTTGCGTGCAAGGTTTCGGAAAGTGTGATGCAGCATTCAGGGAGATGTTGCATTTTGAGGTCAGACAGATGAAAACTGAAAAACTCAATTTCACCAGTTAGCTGCGCGAACTTCCAACAAGCCCCTTATCATCTAGAACTTTTGGCTGCTTGTTCTGCAAAATGGAATTCTATACGATGGACAGCACCACATTCTAGTCACTTGTTTCATGCCTGGGATGCCCCTTTCCCACAGCAGTATCTCCAAACACCTAATTTTGTTGTTGTTGTTGTTGTTGTTGTTCTGTGCCTACGTGTTAAGATCTTTCAATGCCCTCCACTGCCCTTTGCCAAACTTAGAACCAGAGAAAGAACAAAAATATTACTGGGTCAGCATGAGTACTGTGAATTATTACAGGATCCCATCACAAAATTATTTATTACATGAGAGAAACACACAGAAGCCACCATCACCTAAAACTTTCTCTGCACTTAGCAAACAATAATAATAACATTAATAATAATACCACCTAGCATTCGCAAGTGCCGGGCTCTGGGTATTTTGGGTGTGTGGATTCATCTACATCTTTACAACTACCCAGTGAGGTAGATCCTGTCTTTATCTCTCCGTTCAGTAGAGGAAGACACTGAAGCAGGTTGAACATCTTGCACAAAGTCACAAGTTAGTAAGTAGAAAAGTGAAAATTCAAATTTAGACAGCCAGACCCCAGAGCTTACGGAAACATAAAATGTAGGAGAGATAGGAGGACTTGCACTGCTGAGCTTTTCCAGCTTCTAGTACAAGGCTGTTTCCTCTCTTTTCACTTCCTTTTTGGAATTGGCCCATTAGGGAGGCCAAATGGGCCTGTCCGAAGGGCACATAAACCTGGAATCCCTTACTCAGCTGCTACTAGGTAAGGGTCACCGTGCTTCAAGGGATAGAATGGCCTCAGTATGTCCAGGTGGTCTGGTGCATTTTTCTTATGGCTTATTAGTTTATCTTTAACATAGATGGGGAGAAGGATTTGGAGAGTTGTGGAAAAAAAACGTGTTCCTTTCTAGTCAAAAGTATACTATTGTGAAGAATAAACAAGATGGAAGTAACATGGAGACAGGGAGGGGATGATCATAAAAAAAAACAACAAAGGGTGTATTTGATGACCATAAACAAAATCCAGCCGTCAAAGAAAGAATATAACTACCATAATATATTTTGGGGGGCAAGCAAATAAGAGTCAGTTCTGTAAAGTTTC
>NC_138346.1:86327890-86330390 GCF_046562875.1 Panthera onca
AGGAAGAGGTTTTCAGGAATAAAGGTACATAACTAAGACGTTATTACCTGCCTGTGGGAGCTTATCCAGAGCCCCAGCAAATTTATGGAAATGTTAACCTTTTTTTAATCACTGCCACACTGCAACTGGAAGATTCCTCCAGGTACAGGGAAGCTGACTGCATTTCCAGAGGGGATGGGTGGCTGCCATCATCCCAAGGTGTTCCCATAATAGGAAGTTGAAAGAATGTCAGAACTGGCCCCTCCACATTGGAACCGTGGGATTGCGGAAATTCTTCTCTCATTTCACTCAATATGCATATTTTTTACATAGCTAATCTCAAATGGAAACATTTTTATCCCTACATTCAAAACTGCTTTTGTTTTATCAGCTGACATTTTACAACTCATTAATTTATAATGCGGGTTTAATGCCTTTGAATGTTCCTGGGATAAAAAATTAAAGTGACCAAGCTAGTTTGTATAAAGGCTGACTATGGTATGTTCATAGCTGTTCTTTTGTAACAGTGTTTTGTGCTGGAGAGCATGTTCCGTGGGGATATCTCAAACTAGGATGATCCCTTCTCTCTAGCATTAATTAATCTTGCCTCCCTGAGTGATAAAGTTATTCCCATTTTTAAAGCAGGAAATTAAGGCTCATGCATTTCAGTGACACGTATTCAAATTCAGAAGAACATTTCTGTTTGAACTTGCTTTGTTTTGTTTTATCTGTCATGAGACACCCTCCCCTCCCATTATCAAATGAGATATTGACCCTTGAATTTAGTCCTATGATCTTTATCCATCCACATACAGAGGTAGCAAGTTAACTGTGATCAAGAAGGGGTATCGATGAGAAATCCTCCCTGGAAAAATGAGTCACTGGATAAAAATTCTGGAAAAATTGCCACATCCTGTCTTCAGGAGCATAGTACCTGGAAATTGAACTTTGGGAAGAAGGGGAGGGATAGAGGGCTAGTAGCATTCAAGTGAAGAGTCTTAAAATGTCTGCCAACACTTAACCACACATAAGGGTATTTCAAGAAAGCAACTAGGCCATTAATCCATTGGCTCAAATATAAATGATCTCCACGCATCTAAGAGATTCAGGAAACCAAATGACTCATAAAATTCCAAAGGGTTTCTTTTAAACTTGAAGCCCTATCATCAGAAGAGACGTTTTTAAAGTAAGGTTACATGTCCATACCAAGTATTGGCCGAAGGATCCAGCATACTCTTTCCCATCACGGAGCTGCTACTCGAGGACGCTTCTGCAAATCGATTTTTGAATGAAGGGCCAACACCAATATTGTGACTGGCCTGTATTCAGATCTTCTCTTTTCGCCTATAGCTATCACACATTGCAAGAACAGACAAAAGGGGACACTGGAGCAATGGTCCCATCTTGGTTACCACTTCAGCAGTGATCAGTGTTTTATACCTCGCAAAGTTGCCATCACGTGTAAAAGTCAGTAGGCTCCTGTGGCAACTTCACGGACAGGGAACCTATTATCATTATTTTTACCCATTTGTACCAGGTTTCCTTGGATGACAGGCCAAGGCCACGCAGCTGATTACATAGTGGGACTAGGACGAGAAGACGGGTCTTCAAGCTCGTAATTCTGGGAACTACCTCTTTATTTCTATCATTCCCAAATTATTGTGGGAAATATGGATGTATTGTTAGATTCTGGTTGATCGAATGGATAGGCTGCTATAACTCAAATGAAGGGGATCCACGAAAGTAACAATCATCAAAACAATTCAAAACTAAGCAACGATCCCCATTGTACATCATGAAAATCCCCCAAAGTCCCAGGAATTTTCATCTCCTTACTCTGATCATGTGGCATTTACATTTAGATTGGATTCTTCATTGGGAATTTGTCGTATTATGTATATTTTTGTGTGGCTGTTGTATGCTTGAAGATGTGCTTTCTAGCACTGGCTTTGCCACCATCTGGCTGCAGGGCCTTAGATAAGTCACTGGACCTCCCTGTACCTATCTGACCTCCCTTATCACATGTGGAGGGTTGACTTCCCTTGTCTTTCTAGCACTACAGTGTTATGATTCTAATTCTCCAAGTAGGTAGTAAGCTTCCTGAGGTGAGAATAGCACATCCATCTGGACTTACCACGTTGTAGGTATTTAATTAATGTTTGACGATGGCATTGAAAGACTTATTGGCACACTTAGCTTGAATGGGGTTCTAGAAAATCATTATTGACCGCCTTATTAACAACTAACTGTCTACAGTCTGCGTATGTAATTTTCCTTTACATCAAAAAAACTTCTGCTTCTGGTGAAGATGAAGTATCGCCCCTTAACATCAGTTCTTTTTCATGTTAATACATTAGCAACTGATATCTTGTTTGTACTGTAACTGACAGAATAATGTAGAGAAAGCATATAAGTATGAAAAGGGGTTAGTTAGGTAACATTGTATAGGGCATCTTCAAAACAACAGTTCTGGTATTTCAAATGTCAAGCTAATTATCAGCAATGTTTAAATGCTATGATA
>NC_138346.1:86335390-86372890 GCF_046562875.1 Panthera onca
ACTTGATAATGATTCCTGCTGTTTGGTGGGAATCTCTAGGGAAGTAAAACCGCTCCAAGGCCAACTGTCATAAAAATAAGGTAAACTATCTTCAGACCCAGGCTTCACAGGCCACTCACTCTGCATATGGAAATGTCTTGGTCTAAAATTCATGTGTATGGAATATCACTAAGGTATGAAATGTTTAACAAAATCAAAGAGAACTAATCGGATGCCCTCAAACTCCCTCTGCTCATCTCTACTCGGTGAGGTGGCCTGCAAAAAAAATTTTTTTAAGGACTCCTCCAATTCAAACCATAGTGTCTCCTTCACCTGTCTTCCCAAGACTCAAGAGGAGCTGTCATGATGTACCCCACTTTGTTTTTTCTCTCACGATATAAATAACAATAGCATTTTTATAAATAGGCGAAGTGGGTGGGAAGGGAAGTAAATGCAAGAGTCTACCTATATGCTATTGTGATGTCGCAGACTATAAAACATCGAACATAGGCAGGGTAATTGTTTGGTATACTGGAAGGAGGATAATAAAAGCATTTCCACCACTAAAGAAAATTAAATGTGGAAAAAAAGAAAAAAACCCAAGACCGATGGCAGTTTGAGTGTAGTGTATTTGTTTTTCGTTTTCCTAAATTAGTGTGCCAAGTTTTGTATTCTTTCTGTTTCCAATTTTGCTTTCGGTGAAGGTTTCTCGAATCTCAGCAATCCTACACATAAACGTTTATCGTTATATCCATTAAGACTTAAGGTTTTAGATTTTCAACTATGAGGGAGAACTCAGCCAAAGATGCTTGAAAGATAAATACGTTTAATTAGGGGCAGAGGATGATCATTAAAGGAAGTCTGACTGCTGCAGAAGTCATTAACAATCTTAAATGAAATTTTTATTTTTATGATAGCCATTTACATGTATAATAAGAGCCAATGATTCTTGGGAGCAGTGTGACAGAAACAGAGTGTGGCGAGAACTCATGTAAGACATACTATTTAAATGAGCTGGTGTTAGCTATTCATATTTGTTAATGAACTAGATATGCAGGGCTATAAGAATGAATGTTCTGATGCTTTAAATTTTAATATCTAGAAATCAAGGGTAAGGACCAATTACTAGAATTTCCACCCTTAAAGGAATAATTAATAACGATATAACAAATGTACGGCTCCAAACTTCTTAAAAAAAAAAGTTTAATTTTAAAAAATTAAGATCAATAATTGAAAAACAGCCAAAACAGTCATGTCAAGCTGTAGTAGTTCAGGATCATGGCAGCTTTTTGTGCTGGTCATGGATCATAATTCTAAATGTTTTAATATACAATAATCCATATGAATGCATTACAGACCCTGTTATCACCTGTAGTTAATGGTGCCTGTGACACAAATGAACAGGCTGTTCTTTGCTCTTACCTTTATGGTAAATAAACTAGCATTCTGGAGTCACAATAATTAAATAAAATGTAAATCCCTAATCTCATTTGGCTATTTGGACCAAGAAAGTTACCCGGCTATTACCTGTCTAGTTCTAATGATTAGTGATGATTTATTGTTCTTTTTTTTATTGTTCCAAAAGTGCTCTGATGTGGTGCCTTGATGTCTCATGAAAAGAAATTGGTCTTAAAAAGCTACTCATTGTTTATCCTGACTCTTAGATAACACATTTTTCTTCTGATAAAATATTTTTCTTATTTATTGTTCAAAACACACAATATAGACAATAATTCTAATTCTGGTGCTGTTTTATTTAGTAGTGTTTTATTCCTGGTGCCTGGCTGTCTACCATAGTACCTCAGCACATAGCTTTACTGTGAGATAAGCCCCCTGTCCTTTACTCTTTCTCGCAGGCTTTCTGTGGTTTGTCTGCAGGATGCAGGTTTTGAACTGAAGAGTGCAATGGAGTTCTTACTGTGCCTTTCCGGTTCCAGCACAATCCAAGTTTTGTGTTTAGAATTGTCCTTGACATTCTTTCGTCCCACAATGGGGTGGACACAGTGTGCTGGAAACCATGACATCATTATCATTGACACAGACTTAAATAAATCACCTGCATCTTGGCCTCTTTGTGCTTATTCAAGGATTCTTCATCTTAAGGAAGAAAGTGCTCTTTATTTTTACAAACCTTCATCCCAAGGGTGACTGGAAAATGCAAACTTTTACAAGTGTTTGAAAAACAAATATGCTGTGTGGTTTTAGACACAGTATGCTGAGTCAGAGTTGTCTTGGAAAATGTTTAAGGTCGGGTGTGAGGCAGAAGGACAGCCCGGATTGCCATGAATTCAGAGGAGGGATTCTTAACCGACCTATTATTGTGGCCTTCTGAATGTGGAGTCACATGAAACTTCATCAAGTAGGCATATATATGGTATTTCAGAAACATACCTGAAAAGGATTAGTGTCTCATCATAATAAATTGAGCCTGATATTCCAAAAAGGCAAGGTTGATTCTCAGTAAGTTGAGGCAAAGTACATTCTAGGTAAGAGTGACACCGTCTCAGTTGCATAATCTCTGGTAAAAGAAGGTTATAGCCAAAGTATTACCACAGAACGTGATACCCACAAGATGCCAACTACACATGTGTATAGCTGGCGTTTAATAATTTGGGAAGCAACCACCTACTGTAACTTCTCTTTACTTTTTCATAAGAAAATGACAATGAGGAAGGAAGTGCAGCAGAAATCTTGAACATTACCACTATTATGCAAAAAAAAAAAAAAAAAAAAAAAAAAGAAATGCTGTTAACTGTTTTCCCCTCAGTGACTTGATCTCTCAGATGGAAAACTTATGATTGTTCTGACTCTTGGCTACCAGAAATCACATGAGATGAGCGAGGAAGAAACACACAAAAGCTATATTTATAGCCAGCACTGAACTTCTCAGAAATACCTTAATTTAATTCCTTCCAGAGACTGATAAAAATATCGGATGAGGGAGCCTTTCAACCGATCAATTATTACAATTGACAATACAATATGGCTGTATATTGAACTTCCAAATGTTTTATGCAAAACGTCCCTGCGAAAATATTCCTTAAATGAGAGAGAAGTCCAGGGCCAGAGACAAATGAAAGTGCTCCTACAGTTTAAACAAATACCATTCAAATCATCTGACTGTTATGGGTAGTAGCATTAAATAAGCATCTATTTATACATCTGTGTGTTTTACCTTAAAAGGCCCATGATTTTTTTTTAGTTCTGATAACATAAACAGAGAGGCTGCAGGATACAACTTGTAAAACATATATTTTAATTTTGCTGTAACATTTGCTAGAACCTGTTTTTCTACCAGATAATTATGACTAGAATGTGATAAGCAAAGAATGGTCAGGATAAATTTGGGAATTTGCAGAGTCCTATTTATAAAGTTTCTCTGGTTTTAAGTCAAATGACGATCAGAGAGATATTTATCCTGGATCGTGTTTGGTTCTCTTAGCCTTGTTATTGTCAAAATACAATTTTTTAAAGTCCGGGTTTAATTTACTGACTTGGAGGATTTTTGACTGTCAGCTGTCCTTCTCCGCCCTCTCACATACTCCATAATTTGGGAGGCAGAACATTCTAGAGCTCTCCCAGTTTGCAAACTCTCCCTAATTCAAAATATTGCCATTGTGGAAAACAACCTTTTATCACCTATGCATCTTCAAGCTCCGTGTTAACATAGTTTCATCTTCATCACCACATTGAGCTCTTGCTGCCCCTGTACGTTTTTCCTCAGAAGATGACTGCAATTCTATACGGTCGCCTAAATGATAAGGAAGAAAGATATTTATGGAACGGTAGGGAAAAGCTTAAGGAAGGTATGTTTTAGGAGTTTATATAAAACAGTGAAACAGGTGTTTTCAAGACCTCTGGGATGTTTGTTTTATAAACCGGGAATTTCAAGTTTTGATATGTAGAATTAGGTTTTAAAAAGATATGCCTGCACAGATTGGCCCCCATCATAGCTCCTCCAAGAGGGGAGAAAGCATGAGATTCTGACTGGCCACGAGTCCTCCTGAGTTACCAGAGGCCCAGCAACTAGCATGCCTCTCCCTAAGTACAAATCCTTCGTTGCTTTCGACTCGTATGGAAAAAATAATATCTTTCCCCCTGTTTGTCCCGAGAGCTGCCACCAGAAGAAAAGCCCTTCGTTTGCCCCAAAGAAGCACCTCTGTTTTTCACAGCTTGCAGTAATGCTTAAAGTAAATAAGTTCTTGTGCAGCTAGCACTATTGGATTCATTCAATTGCCTGAACAAAGCTATTGTTTAGAGGTTTACAACAAGCCTTTTCTCTGTTTCCTTTAAAAGAATCTTCCTTGTTCCTGTGGTTGGCATGCTTAGTATAGTAAGCCTTTCTACAGTGTTCAAATGCTAAAGATAATTTTCCCCCACAGAAGAAATGAAGGAAGACTATGACACTATGGGGCCGGAAGCCACGATCCAGACCGCAGTTAACAATGGTACAGGTAAGTTGTGTTCACCTCGCCAAGATCAAATTTGTCCTGTGTCATGTGGATTTGGTAAGTCAGGAAAAGAAACACTGGCCCCTCCATTTGGATCTCCATGACTTAACAATTAAGTCAGACATTACAAGTCTCTTGTTTTGTTTCAAATCAGAGTTCTCTTTTTTATTTTGTCTTATTTTATGTTATTTTATTTTATTTTATTTTATTTTATTTTATTTTATTTTATTCAGCAAATATATCTTTCATTCTTAAACCCCTGATTCACCTGTGAAAGTTGAGAAAACTGAACTGGATAAACATATTTTTTTCAAAGCATGAGTCGGGAAAATTTCTGGTAGTAATTTTTATTTTAAAAGGCTGCATAAATAATCTTAAAATTAGAATGTAATATGCCTCTTCTGGCCACCACTTGATATCAGTCATCGAGAATTCAAATGATATGCTGTAATTTAGATTGTAAATGTTTTTTTCAGGAAGACAAACCAAATTTCCATGTACATTCCTCACAAAAATTGATCATCTGACTTCCTTTTTATTCTCTCCTCACTGTTAATTCTCGGTACCTTCCACCTCCTCTAAATAATGTTTTCCAGGCAGAAGTTTTATAGAGAATTGACAATTTCACTTCTTTTTAGTGAAGCTAAAAAAAATTACAGTAAGAAAGCAGTAAGCAGCGTTTTCTTTTACTCTGCTCCTGCTGTGGTATGGGACTTCAGGACAGTTGTGACATTCCATGTTCCTCCCCCAAAACTGAACAGCGTCTTGCCTTGCATTCTCACGTCACCAGTGCAAATGTACATTGACTCACTACGTTTATCTCTCTTTTCCTGGATAAGGCTAATTATTTTTGGTGTTATAAACAATCCTTCACACTGCCATTACAAATATGAACCTTGTGCCCAGTCGAAGGTTATCTTCCAAAACAAAACAAAACAAAACAAAACAAAAATCACATAAGTATTTCCACTCGACTCACCAATGGGAAAAAAAGTTACAGTTTTGCGAAGTTTTGAAATGTAAATAATTCAGACAATAGTCATATCTCCCTTGTGTTGATACACATCATAATAAACTGCTCATGCTGTGCTTCTAGTTAGAATGTTCTTATTAATAACTTACAAGGCACTAATTCACTTTCTTCGGTATAAAATAAGAGAAATAATGAACAACTGTAATGTTTCTTATATTTCAGCATGTCAATTTAAGGTACAAAAATGAGACTGTGCAATATGGGATTAGGAAAAAGGTATAGAATTAGGAAAGAGTAATCTTAGTGTTTAGGTATAACTCTGGCAATAACTAGCTAGATTGTGACCTTGAGCAAGTCAGTTACCCTCTTCGGAACCCCGTTTTCCCACCTGAGAAATGAATTCCCCACCTGAAGCACACTAGCTGCTTCTTGAGAATATTTCTAGTTTCAATGTTCTCTGTTGCAGGGTATATAAATCATCATATAAAATAGAGACAAGACATAACAAATTCATATAAAAACATAATAATAAAGAGATACCATAAATTAGATACTTTCTATAATGCCCCAACTCATGGGATCAAGAATGGCTTCATGATTTTTTAAAGATAAATGTCAAATTTCAACTTCCAGCGTAAATAAACACTAACTTTTATCAACTTTATAGACATTTGAGTGACACAAATGTAAATTTATCCCACAAAGTGACTATTTACTAGCTGTTTTATACACTTGAAATCTAAAGTGAGATTAATAAAAATGATTCCTGTTCAATAGAGTTAAAAATCAATTATGAATGTTCTTTTACCTGGCTTTAACATCTCTTTTTCTGATGCTTACTTACTCTTCCTGAGAGTTCATATGTTTTCAGTCACTAAATAAATGAAAAAGTATTCACTGAGAATCTTCTATATATTCACGATTGGTGTGTGTGTGGTCGAAGATGGGCCAGGAAGTCTAAGACATGGTTATTATTTAATTTGGAAGATGAGGCTAACACACAAGGAAAAAACAGAACAATAAGAAAAATATGTGATAAATGTGCAACAAATGGTAGGAACTATAATTATTTCAAATCATAAAAGTGGGGGGAATCTTACGGGATAAGTATTCAGAAAAAGCTCCATGACAGAGGCAAAATTTGAACTAAGTATATTTTCAGTGGTCATAGAGAAGTAAGGAAGGGCTTTCTAGCAGAAGAATATGTGAGCCAAGGAAGGACACTGTGAAATCTATTCAGAGGATAGTGAGTAAATGGATTCACCTGAATCAGAGGGTCCTAGGAAGTGATTCATAGGAAGTGAAGCTGGACATTTAAGTTGAAGCCAGCTGGTGGAGAATGTAAAGCACCAGACCCAAGAGTTTGCGTCATGTTATACTACCATGATTTCTGTGGGGGAAAACCAGACTTTACGAGACCAACTGGAAGTCATTGTAGTTACTCAGGTGTGAAGTGATAAAAAGCTTGACCTAGGGTGGTGACAGTGGTGAAATTAGCAGCATGGTTTCTTAACAAACAGTTGAATCTCTGGGTGATGGATTCAAAATGGCCTCAAGATTACACATCTTCATGTTTAGAACATGGGAATACTTGATTAAAAGATAAAAAGAAGGAGGATCCCATTTTGAGAAGACCTTAAGTTAGTCTTTAGACATAAGTATCTTCATAGAAGAGTTATATATGGATGTGAATATGAGCATGCTCATTGGAAATGAGGAATTGAAACACAGGAAGTCAGGGCTAGAGATAGAGATTTGAGAGTGATGCAAATATATTCCAATAGTATTTACCATCATGGGACTATGAAACTAACAATTGAGAGTGTATTTATTGAAACAGCTAGAAAGATGAGGCCAGGGTTGCTGGTGGGTAGGGAGAAAAATCAAATTCATTGAAAGAAAAAAGATTAAGATAGAGAAAAATTAAACAGCCAGAAGGCAAAGAAAGATTCAAAAAGTAGAGAATGGTCAATTCAATCAAAAGATTCAAATAATTACATTTGAAAGAATGCTGAACAAATACATTGGACTTGCTAATTATGAATTTCCTGGTGACCTTCAGTTTATAACTCTGCCCTTTTAGAGAGTAAATATGTATTTCTTCACAACCGTAAGTTACTGCTTCTTTTCCCCAGAATCTTTTTGATTGCTAAATACATGGGGAATTGAAATAAGACATCTCTTCTGGTTGAAATTGCTTATTAATGGACCATCTCTTTGTCTCCACCCAAGTCCTACACGATCCAGCTATTGGCTGACCTTCTCTAGCCATCCCAATCTATAACGATATCTTCTTCCAGTGAATGCTCATAGAACAAAACACCTAAACTTGCCATAAATTCTGTAGTATGTTGTTAATTAATGTGCTGTCTTTTCCAAATTAGATTGCAAACTCCAAGAGCATGGATTGTTTCTTAGGCTACCACATTACCTATAAGAGAGCCTTAAAATTTTTTTAAACTTTACTTTTCAATTTTATTTTTTAATTTTTCAAAATTTATTGTATCTATTTCTTAATGTACAAGGTTATATTAGTTTCAGGTGTACAATATAGTGATTCAGCAATTCTATACATTATTCAATGCTCATCAAAATAAGTTCACTCTTAATCCTCATTTATTTTACCCAACCACCAACCCACCCACCTCCCCTCTGGTAACCACCAGTTTGTCCTCTATATTTGGAATGCCTTAAAATTAACAGGCTCTCAATAAATATATTTTTAATGAATAAATATGGAATTAATTTGATAGCAGATAACCATTTTTCTTTTCTAATCAAAGCAGAATCAACAGATATTGGAATAGATCATTTTTTTAATGTTTATTTATTGGGGGGGTGGGGAAGGGAGGGGTAGAGGGAGAGGAAGACAGAATCTCAAGCAGGCTCCGCACTGTCAGCACAGAGCCCAACACAGGGCTGGAACTCACAAACCATGAGATCATGACCCAAGTCAAAATCAAGAGTCGGCCACTCAACCAACTGAGTCACCCAGGCACCCCTGGAATAGATACAGTCTAAACAGGTTAAGCAAAGTTTCTGATAAAAAGTGTTGTTATTAATGGGAATAAGCTCTGAAGGAAAGACAAAGATAATGTGTCTAGTACTTTTCTTTGAATATTCAACACACAAATTTCATTCCCAACTAAAAGCAAGGAAAACACCTCTGAATTTCCTTCTCAGCTCTACATATCTATTAAATAGCAGAAATTAATTAAGTTCATATAGATGGATAGAATAGTCCTTTAAAATCTAAAAGTATCTTCGTCCTCGTATATTCTGCTGAGTTTAAAGCTGCAAGAAGCAATGGAATTTAGTTGAATTCAATCACAGAACTCTAAAATTGAAAGCTATACTATACAACAGTTTCTTAATTGTATTTTGATAGTTGAGGAAACCGTGAAAAGTGCCAAATAGCTAACTGATGGCAGATTCGGAAAAAAATCTAAATTACCTGACATAACCTTTCACTTCAGAATGTTTTTTCACCACTCTGATGAGCTGTCCTGATAGAAAATATGGTATCATCTTTGACTCTTACATGCTTTATCTAATTAGTCATTGGTTACTATCATAAATATCATATATCACTTTTATTTCTCCCCATCGTTTTTTTTCACTTCCCTGATTTAAATCCTCGTCTTTCCTTAGAACTATTATGACACCTTGTTAACGAGGCTCCATTTCAATTCCTAGTTTCTTTAATTCTTTCTTCACACTAACAAAGTTAGTAATAAGCTGTTTTCCTAATTCTGGGCAAGTGAATTTTCCTAATTCAGGGCAAGTGAATAATGGTAACTCATCTCCCGCTCCACTTCGTACTCAACCTTGCGTGGCTCTCCATTGCTTTCAGACTGAGTTGGCATTTGAGTCGAACTGATATCCTCTTGATCCAACACCATCTTGCTTTACTACTACTTCCTGGTATATGCTTCAGTTCTGAAGGACTGCTTACCATTTATACTCTTTTGCCTTTGCTTATGATTTTCCATCAACGTAGAAAGCCATTCATTCTTTTTAGTCTGACAGCATCATCTGCGTTCTTAAAAGCCACCTCTACCAGGAAGCCATCTTATAGTCTCCTACTCAAGATTAACTACTCCTTCCTTTGAGGGTCTTCTTTTAGAATGTATTAATTTTTCTCTCATACTTAGTCACCTGCAGGTATGTTTCTTCCCACTAGATTAAAAGCTACTTGAGGACAGAAATGGTAATGGAGTTTTGGTCACTTTCTTGCTATAGATCCTAGAATGGTCTAGGTCACAAAGAGTTTTTAAAAAAAATTGAGGGAGTGAATGAGAGACAAACAAAGCTTGGACTTCCCCTTCAGGTTTCCAGGTTGACATATTTTTGACACCTGACATGAAATAACCAACCAGACATTTTCATCTCTCGTTATTCCAATCTCCCAAATGAGAAAGATTCAGTTACATTTGACTGGTGTCCATCCTTCATGTCCTCCTCTATTTGCTCAGTCCACATTCATCCTATAACCCTTTTCTCATTGGTCAAACTTCCTTCTTAGAATCCTTAATTGCTTCTTAGTACCCAAAGGACAAAACCCACATTCTTCAGACCAGTATTAAGTGCCATCCATTTCATACCAACAGTGTTCTATTCTCATCAGACCAAATCTTTTGGTAATATCAACAGAGAATCACATTTATACCAACCTCTGAATCTCTGCCCATGCTATTCCTTGAGACCCTAATTTCTCACTCCCTTTCCTCCAGTTTTCCAAACTCTACCTACCCTTCTGTTCTTCAGGGCCAGTTCACATTCCATTTGCATAATGTGGTCATTCTTAAACACCCCAAACCACATCAATCTCTTCCTTCTCTGAAATTCCACAGCCCTCAAGTGGACACCAGTAATTCTAGCATGTTGAATTGTTCCCCTTTCTAATGTTTGCACCTATTTAGCCTAGTTAATTTTATGAAGACAAGAGAATTCTTGAGCTGTAAAATGGGGGTATATTATCACGCCATCTACCTCATAGGATTGTTGAGGTAACTAAATAAATAATGTATATATTAGCCTTAGTAAAGGCCCCCAAAATATTTGCTTTAAGAAAAGGACTATTCCCTGTTTGCCTCAAAGTGCCCAGTACATCAGTGAACACATGGTACACATTATGACTGGCATAATAAATGAGTGAATGAATGAATGAACGAACAAACGAATGAATGAATATTTGGTGGAGAAGAAATGGACTCTGAGAAAGGAAGTCACAATATGGGAAAACATTCCTTGTGGAGGGGATTAAGCCCAGTATCTTCAGATAGTGACACCAGGATTCAAGTCCTGAAATCAACTTGTTAAAGGCAAAGAAGAACAATGTACGGTGTCACTATTTTTTTTTTACAACCAAGTTAGATTAGCAGCACAGCAAAGTTGATTTATAACAACATGAAGCACCGGAAACCCTGACTTATATTAACAACTTTCTATATTGCATTTAATATTTCTACGTTGGTTTTAATGTTTCAAAAATGAAAGAAAATTGTAGGCTTTAACACATAAGACGAAGAATGCCCTTTTGTAAAGAACCTTACATCTTCCATATTTTAAGGAGATTCAAATTCAGAATAAAATTATTGTGTAGAATTTTCAAGAGTATGTGGGGGAAAAACCCACTATTTTCAAAGAAGATTAGAGAAACGGAAAAACTTAGGAGCATTATAAAGCCTACGTGCTAGTAGTAACAAGGATGTATCTTAGGTGCTTGGTGATCATTAGTATTAACGCAGTTCCACGTGCATAGCAAGACCCAATAGGCCCCTGATGTTTTCCTCTTTGAATGTGTGTAAGTTACATTTATTCAGACAATCTAGTACTCTAGTTATAAAGGGCTATTAATAACCACCTGTGCCTTTTCTTCCTTTGCTGGGAAAAGAAAAGCACCTTACCACCTTCCATCTAGAAACTGGGTAAGGCCAATTTAGGTCTCCATTCTTAATCTTACATAACACAATAAAATTACTGTCCAAGAACTAACTGTGTTGACTCTAACTGTAGTCATTAAACATGCTTCCAATCTTTTAAGGATAATAAAGGAATGCTTTTACCCATGAAAGGTAAATGTTGGTCTGGGATGCTCCAGATTAGTTTACAGTCAGATAAACATTGGAATTTTGTCTTTACCGATTACTACTTACATGAACTTGAGTGGAAAGAATTCATTTCTACATCAGTAAAGTGGAAACAATGATTCCCTATGTACAAAGTCTCACTGTAGGAACTAAATGGTATATTATTTTTGAAGTACCTAGTGCACTGCCTAATATATACTAGATGCTTACCCTGATTTGCTTATTTTGCCAGTTGGTTTGTATCTCCAGATAAGCTTTAAACCATTTTTATTCCCTAAGAAATAAATGGATGCTGAACCTCCCAATAACACTGGCTCCTCACTAACTTCTTCTCTAGAAAACTAAATTGCAATATTTAACAGATTTGTAATGGAGGGACTAACCAGTCAATTTTGAGAGCCTCTGCCCATTAAATTCCTTTGACGGCTTAGAAAACCAAGCAGACAAGCTGTAGGAAAGATGTCTTTTCACTGCTCCAACAATGCATTTGAGGTCAAAATATGAAGCTTAAGAAGGAATTGCTTAGTCTTCTATCTCATTTCATCTTTATCTAGCATCCTTTCTTAAATGTAGAAGAGGATGTACAATGTTTGTGTATAACGATGAAATCCGTCAAAGACTTTTCTTGATCACTGACTAGCATCAGGAATTATGTTGTTCTTCTTCCTGTCCTGAATGACAAACAAATAAACAAGTAATAAAATGTTTGTCACTTGTTAACCACTAAGATACCTACATTTATTCTTTTCCGTCAGGGTATTTGTTGTGTGCAGAATTTGAACTGAGGTTTGAGAAAGAAACTGTAAGTAAATAGAAGACATAGTTTGTGTTCTTAAGAAATGCCAAATCCTGGGGTGCCTGGCTGGCTCAGTCAGTACAACATGCAGCTCTTGATCTTGGGGTTGTAAGTTGGAGCCCCACGTTGGGTGTAGAGATTACTTAGAAATAAAATCTTTTTAAAAAATCAAAATGACATGAAAGCAAAATTTATAAATAAATAATTAATAGCCTCATTAGCTATTCAGATCAATAGTCACTTAGGGTGACCCTACGAAGTTTAAGACATTTTGTTAGACATCATGAAAAATACAATGAATAGTCACTGTCATTAAGGACTTACCTTCAACTGGGTGAAAAAAACAATGGTAGATGAATAAGAAATGTGTGTAAAGTGCTTAGCACAATGTTAGACATAATAAATGTTCAGTCATTGCTAGCCGTCATTATTATTGTTATTAATATTATAACAATATGTGGATTAAGATGTTTTATTTGAAATCAACAAGCTATGTAGGTTCGAGTGAAAGGTGTTAAATATTGCAGAGGGTTTTTGACAGTGTAGGGTCAAATATTGGAGACATGAAGATAGAGAGCCTTAGAAGACCACAAAATTCAGAGAACATTTTCGTCAGGAGAAAGGCTTGTTAAACATGGTTCTGTGCAGAAGAGAAGCATGGAGAAAGTTGAAAATGTAAAAGGAGACTGGGTAAAGGATGGAGTAAGTTATCAGTAGTTATGAGGAAGTAGCATTAGAGAGTAGCCTTGGCTGTGGGCAGAGGCACATCTTTTTTAGCAGTAGGTTCAAAAGAAAAATGGAGAATGATTATAGAGATTCTGGTCGAATTTAAGGGTAGTTCAGAGAATTCACGTCATATGGGTTGCATGCACTGTTTGAGGTAAGTAGGAAAAGAGATGATCAATTGACAGTAAGGAAAGGGAGTGGGTTGGAATCTTGAAGAATGGAAATTTAGAGTAATTGCAGTGGACAGTGTATGGAGGTTCAATTCCCATCATAAAAGAATATCCCATTTGGATAACATGGACTGAAACAAGTCTGTATGATTATTTATGTTTCTTTAGACATTTTTGATACTCTTAGGCAAGAATGGGGCTGGATTTTCGCTTGGCAAGGCAAGAGTGACACAAAAATAAGGGACAGGGATGGAAATGATTTCAAGCTCCAAGGTGAACTGAGGCAAGTAAAAGAAGACTGGGTGAAATGGACAGGAATACTGGTCATCACAAGGAAGGACCTTCATCCAGGGAGTGAGGAACTGAACGATGGGGAAGGGCAGAAGGTTGAAATCTTCTGGTTTGTAGGGATAGAATCGTCCCGGGATGAGCTCCACACCAAAGTGTGACCATCCCTGTTGTTAAAGAGCCTCAAAGCCCTGCGAAGCCAGGATCTCCCTGGACTATTTGTTGAGCCATGAAGTTTCCCAGAATGATAGTAATGGCAGCCTGGGGTAAATACAACCAGGGGACAAGTATCATCTTACTTAAGCTATGCAAGTAGCGTCCTAAACCATGATGGCAAAAATGGATTTAGAGCTTCAGAAAACTGCAGTTACAAACTGGAGGTTTTTTGAGGGTAGAGGTTAAGTTTGCTCTGCTCCAAATTCCCTCTAAATGGGCACAGTGTTCATACAACCTTGATGGTTGACAGGTTGTTTGTTGAATTAATGAATAAATGAGCAAAACCAACAAATGGACAGAAAATTAATAACATAGGAACATTGGTTAGAAATGGCCATGTGAATTGAGGAGTGTGTTGACCCATCCTCTTTGCTCTGTGAGCTTTGACAGAGGACAGCAGGAGCGGCTGTGCTGGAAAGGTCTGTGAGGGATGGGGTATTACTATGACAGGACGACACAGTTTCATGTAATCTGAAGAAGTGAAACGCACGTAGGGGGGTATCATTAAGCATGTGGGGGGATAAACAAGTAATATGTGGAATGGAAAAGCAAAATGAACCATGAATAAAGGATTGGTCTTTTTTTTTTCTCTAGTCCTAAGTCAAACTTGAGACATTCTTTATTTACTATCAAGTTATTCCATACTGAGTGCCTTTAGAAACACGATTAAACATAAGGACTATCTAAAGTAGGAAAACAAAATCCTTAAGTATTAAATGGAAATTGTAAGTAAGCATCTTGATTAGAGAATTTGAGGAATTTTTATGATGTTTTCTCTTTACCCCAATACACTTGGATGTGGATTGCCCAGTGGGGTGGGGTGGGGGTTAGGGAATGAAACAAGTGTATAGGATTCCGAAGTGCAGGAACATGAAGGGAAAAAGTTTAAAATTTCATCTTTTATTTATATTGAAGTCAGCATTCACCATGGCTTTCCCCCATACTAATTTTATGGTGTTATAATGTTGTCATTTAGAACTATTTATAATGCCGGCAATGTTGTCAGCATCTAGGACCTCTTCAAATCATGTCACATCAGTTAGGCATAATGAAGAACTTAAAAGATGGGTTTCTCTCTCACTCATTCTCTCTTTCTCTCATACTGAGTCACTATGATACAGTGGAAAGAGTAATGGGTTAAGAGTCAGGATACATGAATGCTCCATCAAGCTCTTCCAGAAATTATTTGTCTAACTTTCTATGAATCATAAGCCTCATCTATACCTTAGTTGTATCATCTGTTAAAGGAGGAAATTAGACTAGAAATTTTGGACTCCACCCCACCATACCCTTTCTTCTGATGAATTTTTGCTGGGAAGCATCAACAAAGAAAACAAAGCACCGGCTGAGCTAGTTGGCATGGGAAGGGGATGGTCCTGCCTCATGGTATTATACCCAGGGCCCTACATTTGGAAGGGCTTTGACTTTGGTTTAATGTTCTGCTGTTGTCATTGTGCACTGGGCCCCACAAATTATGTAGTGTAATTAGTCCTGCATATAGCTCACAAAATGCATTAGGATAATAGCAGAGTATACGCCAGAATGGGAAGGGGTGGGATCAGGGATTCACCACCACTGAGAAATGCCAGCTATGTCCAGGTTTACCAGATTCTTCTGAGTTCTGAGGGGTCTCCAGAGCAGTGAAAGACTCTAGACCTAGATTGAAAATCTCGCCTAAGCAAGAAACACCACGTGTCAAGGTACAACTCCCCTAAAATGGTGATATTAATGATAAGGTTAGGAGGCTGGCAAGTGGTTTGGCCTCTTTAAATACAAATTCTGTGCATCACATCATTCTCATAGAAGAAAGTGGGAAAAAGAGTACGAAATTTTCTGTACCATTATTATCCTCTAGGTTTAATAACTTCCAATTTCCTCATATTATTTTTACATGGAGTGTAAATTAAATCCTTGAACTTTTTAAATATTTTTTAATCTTTTTAAAAATGTATTTAAGTAATCTCTAGACCCAACACAGGGCTTGAACTCACAACCCCGAGATCAAGAGTCGCACGCTCCAACAACTGAGCCAGCCAAGTGCCCCTAAATTAAACACTTTAAATTAGCTATCTTTATTATGTGGGGAACAGAAGCCACACAAGTTTGATCATAAGTTATTTCTCAGCAAGAGTTGAGTGGATGTGTAGTGTTACTCAATTGTGCAAGATCAGTTTATGAGATCATTCAATTGACACCTAAATACTCAAAGGAGGGAACCATACTATTATAAAGCATGTCGTTTTCTTGTTGTTTATAATATCTGTCACACTCTTATGTGTTGGGGGAGTCTTGTCATCAGGTATGTCATGAAAATCCTCATTTGGGGGCGCCTGGGTGGCTTGGTCGGTTAAGCGTCCGACTTCGGCTCAGGTCATGATCTCATGGTCCGTGAGTTCGAGCCCCGCGTCAGGCTCTGTGCTGACAGCTCAGAGCCTGGAGCCTGTTTCAGATTCTGTGACTCCCTCTCTCTCTGCCCCTCCCCTGTTCATGCTCTGTCTCTCTCTGTCTCAAAAATAAATAAACGTTTAAAAAAAATAAATAAATAAAAATAAAAAAAAAAAAAAAAAAGAAAATCCTCATTTGAAGATTTTTAGTTCACTCCGTACAATAAGTTTTTAAAAATAAACTAGAGAGGGGCACCGGGATGGCTCCGTCCGTTGAGCGTCCAGCTTCAGCTCAGGTCATGATGTCACAATTCGTGGGTTTGAGCCCCGCATCGGGCTCTGTGCTGACAGCTCAGAGCCTGGAGCCTGCTTCGGATTCTGTGTCTCCCTCTCTCTCTGCCCCTGCCCCATTCGCTCTCTGTCTTTCTCTCTCTCTCTCAAAATTGTAAATAAACATTAAAAATAAATTCATAAAAAAATAAAAAATAAGTAAATACAGTAGAGAAAAAGAGAGGTTTCGAGGACAGAAAAACAGATGTAGCACTTGGTTAGACAGGAGGGCCATGTTCAGACTGTAATCAGTGTATACCTCCTGGCTGATGAATGCTGTGGTTTTATTAGCTTTGTTTGTGATTAGCAGCAGCTATCTCCACTTAACAGCAAGGGTTCCCACAAGAAATAACTGATAGCCCAAGCTTCTTGAGTGACTCCTTCATTCATTCCACAAACATTTAATAAGCACTGTTTTCCTTGTGAAGCTGTCAATGGTTTCTAGTCACCTCCAAAATCTTAATCTGTGTATATGCTGCCTTCATCAGAAAGCTATGTTGCTTTGAGTTTTTAATTGAAAAGAATATAGATGAACCTCTTTAGGCCTAGCCAGTGAATAAAAAAGCAAATTGATAGGGCAATTAATTAATTGAAAGTATGGAATTCTGAAACTTCAAGGATACCCCAGAAAGCATATACCAGCTCATTTCACAGATGAAGATACTGAGATTAAAAATCACAAGTTGCTGAGCCAAAATGGGTTGCCCAGGGACCATGAACCTGGTCCAATCGGTCAGTTATTGAGCATTAGCTGTGTGCCAGGCAATGTACCAGGCACTCGTGGTACAAAGTTGAATAAAACGCAGTCTGCCCGCAGGTCAACGAAGGGTTACAATGTAATGTGATAAGGTCAGCGATTGAGATATGAAGATGATGTTTAGTAAGTGCAGAAAGAGGTTATAAATTCAGGTAGAGATCCTCAGGAAGGCCACATGATATGGGACTAATTCTGAGCTACTTCCCAAAACCATGTTACTGAATACCTTCTTTACCTGGGTGATGCAGATAATTGAATTCCCAGGGCAATGATTCTTAAACTGGGCGTGCATCAGAACCCCCTGAAGGGCTTGTCAAAACACAGACTGCTGATTCTGTTTTGAACAAGCTCCCAGGTAATGCCAATGCTGCTGGCCTGGAGACCACATTGTGAAAACCAGTGTCCTAGAACACCCTCAGTTGTTGTGTGTCTCTACAAAAAGCATATAAAAAGAGTGCGGATTTGCTGGGCAAGACACCTTACTTTACAAACCCCTCTAACATATCATAACAGAGTCTAAGAATCTTTTCAGTAATATACCAAGTCCAAAATTTTAGATTACACAGTAATGTGAAAAGTCAATACACTTGAACTTACTTGAGATTTTTTTTTCCTTTAAAGTCATGGATTCTGTACCAATACATAGCAATCAAAACTGTCTCAAGGTTAGTAGTCTCTAAATCTTGATGTTCACAATCCCTTAATATAAAACCTCACTTTGAAATTAGACTGTGTCCCTGACTGGGCTGCTTCCTGCTGTTTAGGGAGACATTTGATCCTGCAGAGATCTCATCCCCACCCCACCCCCATTCCTTCTGCCACTCTCTCCTAAAGTTCTTACACTTGGGGAGCTCCCATTGAGGCGCGGAGAGATGGACCCAGACGCTGTGCTAATTCCCAAGAAGAAAAGAAAACTTTGTCGCTCTTAAGGAGCCTTCTCTGTCTCTGCGCACACCTCTGTAGCAGTCGAGGCTCTGTGGGGCTGCCTGCCGTGTAGCAGTGTGATGAGAAAAAGATCGTCCTCTTCCCTCACAGCTGTTTTTAGATATCTGGTGCCAATATGTATTTTGGAAGCCTTCTACAGAAAGGCACACATGCATTTTTAATGGTAAAATGCTTATGTTCATTAATTAGTCAACTTTAAACAAGGTAGCCATGAGAATTTATATACCTCAACAAATGCTGAGTATGAGCTTCTTTAAAAATTCAATAGAGAAGACTAAATTTAAAATAATTTTCCATGTTTTCTTATCCTCTAAAATGTTAGTAAAGAGACTATTTTTCTAAGAGATGATGAACACAGTTACCTAGATTTGTGATTGCTTCTTCAGGTCCCTTTACCTTGACATATGAAGTGAGTAAATATCAGATTATATGATATGTACATAATTTCTACATTTTGCTGAGAAGTATACACACACACACACACAATCCTCTGTTACATGTTTATGTGTTTATATGTGTATATTGCAGAACCACAAGCATTTCATGTACATATCTCTAAATATGAGAATCACAGAAGCAGGAAAGCAATTATCAATCAACACCATTGGATCCTCATCCCAAAGCCCACTCTCTGGCATTAGTAGGGACTCAATAAACAGTTATTAAACAATGGGACGGATGAATGATTCTACTCGGTCTCTTACATGTATTTACTTCAGCTTTTCTCAACCCTCCAAGACGTTTTCTTTTCCAAAAGAATTACTTATTCATTTTATGTTCATTAAAATGGCTTAGCATAATATTCAAACATATTTCTTCAGTTTTTTAATGAAAATTGAAAACATGTGGGGTACTAGATCAGTTATAATAGAGTACATGAACACATGCTCATTACAAATAAAGAAAATAAATGGCAAAAGGATGGAAGTAAAGAGGGAAACAGTAAAAGAGAAGGAATAAGTATTTATGATTTAACTATTTGTAAACACTAAGCAAACCTCGCTCTTAAGTATCTTTGAGAAAGTGTCCTAAAAACTCGATTATGGGAGGTGACTGATTTGAAGACCAATATATCTCTTTTATTTAGAGTTCTGTCAACATCACTTGATTTTTTAAGGAATAACTTTAAAAGTCAATCCATATTTATATTTATCATTATCTAAAAATATCAATATCTAAGATAGACATAAAAGTATTTATGCAAGTATCATTAATAAGCAATATTAGTGGGGCACCTGGGTGGCTCAGTCGGTTAAGCGTCCTACTCTTGATTTTGGCTCAGGTCATGATCCCAGGGTCGTGGGATCGAGCCCAGTGTCAGACTCTGCTCTAAGTGTGGAGCTTGCTTGGGATTCTCTCTCTCTCTCTCTCTCTCTCTCTCTCTCTCTCTCTCTCTTTCTCTCTCTCTCTCTCTCTCCCCCTCTGTCCCTCTCCCCCACTCGCACATTCTCTCTCTCCCTCTAAAATAAATAAAATGAAAAATATTTTTTAAAAGCAACATTTGTAAGGGTGAACAACATACTGACAAGAAATGTGAGGCTTTTCTAACTTGAAGTGACCTAGAAATTCATCCTAACAATACTAAAATACACGTGGTGATGAAGAAACATTTTTAATTAATGCATTGTTTTGGTTTTTGGTTTTTTTTGGATAGAGAAAAGTTTACCTGACCTTAGGGGAGGTTGAAATATTTGCAAGACATTAGGATAAATTTTAAGACTAAATGCAAAATCTCTGGAGAAGGTATGGGAAGAAATCACTTGAGGTTTCTTGTGAATTTTTGTTATGGTTTGATCATAAATATCATGTAAATATCCTTTGTCAGTGTGTTTTGGCAGTTCTTCCAAGGAGACCAAGGAGTAAAGAGGATTACAGAAAGAAAAAAAAAAAAAAGGGAAAAGGAAGCTGATTTTACAATAGAAAATGCAGTGGGGAATTCTGTAACTTTCTAGTGAATTTTCTACCTCATTCCTATGTCCACTATACAGTATTACAAAATCTTTGTAAAAACCAAAAATGTAAACTTCTGTATACAACCAAAACTTTATCCTTCTCAACAAGTTTGAAAGTAACCAAAAATTAATCCCATTGTTTGTTCAAATATAACAAGTGGGGTGATTTTGGATCTTAGAGACTGAAACACATATAGTCTAAAGTAGAAAGGGGAGTTTTTCAACTCACAGAATCTAAAGAGGATTGACAACAGAGCCACTGGAAGGACACAGGTACAGCTTGGCCTCAGGAGCAAATATAGCTAGAAATGTACTATCAGGACTTGCCATCTTGTCTTTGCTTTTCTTTGTATACCTGCTTCAGTCTCTTTCTTCATAAATCTTCTTACCTTACAATGAGATATATCGATTCCTTTGTTCTACGTCTTATAGCGGCAGTTACTTGAGGGAAATAAATTCTCTTGATTCTCTCTTTGGAACAAAGTCCTCAAATCATAAGCAAATGATTTACTGACTCAGTTGGATCCATTGGCTACCCCTGAACCAATCAACAGTTTGGCCTGGAGAATGGAGAACTAAAATAAGTTCATTTTAGGTGCAGATTAAGCCATTGTAGCTAGGGGAGCAGAATCATGCACTAACATGGCAGCTCCCTTGGGTACCATAAAGTTTGACAGTAGAGAATATGGGGGCCGATGCCAGGCAAAGGAAAATGTGGTACTGAACGGGAAAACCATATGTTTCAAGTACCCATAGCAACACCAAGGGAAAACCACATTATACCTGTGTTGGTTAGACCTAGACTAGTTCATGGAAGTCTAGAATCTAGACCACTTGACTCTAGACACATGACATATATAGGTAATAGCATACCTATACCGCATGAACAAAATCTTGATGGAGCAAATAGATTTAAATGATGGAGTGCTATCTTCTTCATTAAATTCTTTTTGAATAGTCAACTGAACCCTTTTGAATTCTTGCAAATATTTATGGCCATCACTAAACAGTTTATTCCATAATTGTTCTACAATTGCCTGAATAGCAGGTCTGAATTCCTAGCTCAACTGTGGGTATCTTATCTTATGCTTCCTTTTATTAGAAGACTTCTACACCAAGACTAATGTTAAGCACGTAATTTATTCCACATTCATTCCATAAATGATTCTTGAGAGCCTACTAATTTCTAGGCAATATGCTCAAAGCTCAGGATACAAAGATGATCAAAGATGATCCTTAAGGAGAGAATATGATTTGATGTCTTTGTCCCAATCCCATGTGACACTGAAACCTAGCATACCCAAATTTGATCTAACAAGTGAATTGCCTCTCCAAACACTAGTAGTGCTTCTAGATGCAGTTTAGTTTGCCTATCCAGAAAAATCTGAATTTTCCTCCTGTTTAAGCCAAAAGGCTATTAATGCAAATCCGATTGCATTTGCATTTGGTTACATTTCTGATGGAAACATTCATATGCAAATGAAAATTCATGAAAAGATAGCCAGATAATTCCAATAGTTGCTGAAATATCAAGATAAAATTAGGATGTTAAAATGTCCATCCATCCATGTTTACTAGGCTTCACTAACGATTGTCAAGTAGGACAGTGTTCTTGAAAAGCTTAAGTAAGTCATGCCTTAAACATTTGACAACATTCTAATAGGTCTGGGTTTAGAAAGGAGCTGCTATATTATTTCCTACTGCCACAGTGCTGAAAAAGAAGTCAGTCCCTGGTCAAATCAGTCAAGTTGCTCAAAAGTGGTTCATCTTTGATCCACCATTTTGTCCCCCTTATCTTTTCTTGCCCTTACAAACAAAAGGTGATTTTTGATAGATGTAAAGTCACTTAGATGATCCAAAACAATGAACAAAGAGTTTGTGCAAGTTGTCGTTTCTTCGTACCCTCTAGAGACTTAATGGTGCAAGTTGAATGACATTCACTACCAATAAATACCATTTGGAAAGCATCTATGGTATCACGAGTATACCCATGGAAAATTGATCTGAATCGATGTTCATATTCTTTTCAAAGATTTAAGACTTGGGGGTACTTGGCTGGTTGAGTCAGTAAAGCATGCAACTCTTGATCTTGGGCTTGTGAGGTCAAGTCTCATGTTGGGTGTACGGATTACTTACAAATAACATCTTAAGAAATAAATACATACATATTTAAGATTCTAAAAAAAGATTTAAACAACTTTTGAGATATAAAATCATAATCTACTATTACACATTCCAAACTTGTATTTGAAGGAAATATGGGTGTTGGAATCAGACTGTTGCTCTTGGTCAACTTGTTAGAACCTGGAGCGCAAAAGAGGTCATACTAGTCAGGATCGTTAGCACTCAGTTTAATAGTTTACAAAGTGTGATGCTCTCCAGTTTTCTTTTATTTGGTACAAGGTTTTAGTTCATAGTTTCAAGTGTTTTTAGAATTCTGGTGTTCTCTGCTTTGGTGACTGTCACCTATCATCCATCAAATTGGAAAGCTTGAACCTAAGGAAAGATCTTAGCCTCTCCCTCCTTAGTACACCCAATCCTTCCCCCAAGCCTAGTGTTTTTATTTAAGTATCTCTCAAGTCTAGCCACTTCTCATAGTCTCCATCACCAATTCCTTAACTTTTATCTTTGCCTGTTTTATGACAAGACTCCAAACTGGTTTCCCAGAATCCACTTTTCTCTTTCTGAAATCCCCACCGTACTACGTAGCTAGAGTTGTCATTTAAATATGCAGATGGGGGGGAGGGGGAGCCTGGGTGGCTTTGTCGGTTATGCCTCTGACTTCAGCTTAGGTCACGATCTTCCGGTTCTGTGAGTTTGAGCCCCACATCAGGCTCTCTGCTGTCAGTGCAGAACCTGCTTCAGATCCTCTGTGCCTTCTCTCTCTTTCTCTCTCTCTCTCTCAAAAATAAATAAAAAAGCATAAAAAAATAAAATAAAAATGCAGATAAGGGGTGCCTCGGTGGCTCAGTTGGTTAAGCCTCCGACTTGGGCTCAGTTCATGATCTTATAGTGTGTGACTTCAAGCCCTGCATCTGGCTCTGCACTGTCAGCATGGATCCTCGCTTAGGATTCTCTCTCTCTCTGTCCCTCTCTGCCCCTCCCCTGTTCGTGCACGCTCCCTCTCTCAAAAGAAATAAATGATTTTTTTTTTAAATGAAAAAAATAAAAATGCAGATAATTCACAACTTCATCCAATCATCTCCTTGCTTAATACCCTTCAGGGGCTTCCTGTTTCTCTTAGAATAAAACTCAAATCCTTAACAGGGCTACCACACACCACATGTTCTGGTTCCTGCCTGCCTCTCTACCCTCACATCATATTGCTTCCCTTTTGCTGTCTGCACTCAGCACTGTCTTTTTAGATAGTGATACTCAGCATGCTCTTTCCAGCCTCCTTGTATGTGCTGCTCTTCCCCAGCTTCTAAAGTTAGTTGACTTCATGCTTTCTCAATTAAAGTTTTCCTGATCTTCTAGACTCCATCAGGTTCCACCCGCCCCCCCCTTCGTAGGACCACACAACTTCCTTGAGTAATATACATGTGAGTTTGTAACATTGTTTTTATTTTTGAGAAAATGTCAGTTATACTGATTGTTCTCATGTCTTCCTGCAGGATGAAAATGAATCTGTTTTTTGCTTATCAAATCAAGCCCTTCCCACTTTCTGTTCTTTGCATCTATAATCCACAAGTTTGTAACAGTGAAGGCACCAATAAAAATGAAATAAAAATAAGCATCGAGTAGCTCAAACATCATCCTGCCACAAACTGTCAGAGATAATTAGTATGGCAAATACTTTAATATCTTATATGGCAGAGAAGGTGAGGTGGGGAATATAGGGTGAACGAAGCTTAACTGCTCTCAGAAACTATGAAAGTAGGGCTCCACCCCCTAATTATACTAGCAAATGACTTTCATCCACCTACTTAGGGTGGATACTACCATACCAGCCACACTCCCAACACTGGCTTATGCATAAAACTTTTTATTTAGGGTATTTAAGCCACAATTTATTGCAGAAACATATCTAGAAGTTTCAAATATACAAAGTCTTGTGACACAGTTGCTGCAGTTGATTTACAACTATTATCCAATTCATGGGAATGGAGTCATAATTACAGAAGTTACAAATCTTCAAAATCACACAGCACAATAGCTGTTTCTTTTGCTTTTATTAAGCATCTCTGTTCATTTTATTTTACTTCTGATTGTGAGCTTCATTTTATTTTCAGGCAGCTTTAAAAAATACTGATAAGGAAAGATAAAGTGCCACATCCCATGACTCTTTAACAAAGTCTCATTATTATCTCTCTAGGAATATCTGTCCTTTCACATCTGTGTCAGACTGTGTAGTCCTGGCCACCTGTGATGTTCAGAGAGTGGAAGGTTAAAAGCTTATATTTAGCAACAGGATGTATCTGTGGTTAAGCACTTTAAGTTTAGTGGACAATAAAAAATTAAATATACCTTTCTCAAAAGAAGAGGAAGTTTTATATAGACTGTTATAGTAGCTTTGAGCTCATATTATCTCTCATGTTATGGGTCTTAGAATGTAGTTCTGTTTTTTTTTTTTTTTAATTTTCCCTAAAAAAATTTGAAAAATGTCTTTCACTCTTTGTGAATTATGCAGACTAGTATTCCAGGAAGGAGGAAAAAAAAATGTGCCTATTTCACTTAAAGCAAAGTGTCTTTTTTTTTTTTTTTTTTTTTTTGCATGTATTATTCGATCAATAACCGGTCACCTGCCACACTTCTTACAAATAAATTAGGTGTGTGTGGTCTTTTTTGCAAGTCAACGTTTCGTAGTAACCGTGATGTGCGTAGGCTTGGGCTACCCACGAAGAAGGCCCCGCAAAGACGCTTCTTCTCCTTTTGTGATTTCAGTCAAGAATGCAAATTGCACATCAGACTTTGAGGAATACTTTGCCAAAAGAAAACTGGAGGAACGCGACGGCCACGCAGTCAGCATCGAGGAGTACCTTCAGCGCAGTGACACGGCCATTATTTACCCAGAAGCCCCTGAGGAGCTGTCTCGCCTCGGCACGCCAGAGGCCAATGGGCAGGAAGAAAATGGTGAGGCTGTAATTCATTTTTAGCCACTACGCTGACCTCTGCAGCTGTTACAATTACAAATGCACTACATGCCTGGGTGTTTACCTTAAAATTTGAAGAACAGCTGCAGAGGCATGGAATTTCATGAGCAAAGATTAGAACTGTAATTTTAGGGTATTGTGAAATTTTTTTTGTCAGCAAATTTGTGTCATTTGTACATCCAATAAAGAACAAGAACAATTAGAGCCTATTCCTAAGAGATAAAAATATCGGAATTGATTCCTAGGTTTCTGAGATATTTCACTTTGGAGGAACACAAAAAAAAAAAAAAAAGAAAGAAAGAAAAGCAAAAGTTTAGCAACAGTGACCCTGCCCTTCTTCTTCTTCTGACACCTGAAAAGCTCTCCCACGCTGTGAATCCCCGAGTCCCATGTGACCAAAGGTTTTACTCCGAACTGTCAGTCGCCTAAAGAGAATTTCCTCCTTCATCAGCTGTTTAAATTTCCCCCCAAAAGCGCCCCGTAATTAATTAACTTCCCAGCGCAGTGTGAGCTGATTCCGACACGTCTGCGCCGGGTGTGCGAGGGGCCCGGTGCGCGCCCAGGCCGAGGGCGGCGATGGTGCTCTGGCCGAGCAGATTGCAGGGATTCCTGTCAGACCATCCCGGGCAGGCAGCCCATTAGCTGCCATTGATTTACTGACCTTTTGGCCTGCTTCTCTCCCTCTCGTCTCTCGGCTACAGACCTGCCACCTGGAACTCCAGATGCTTTTGCCCAACTGCTGACCTGCCCCTACTGCGACCGGGGCTACAAGCGCTTGACGTCACTGAAGGAGCACATCAAGTACCGCCACGAGAAGAATGAAGAGAACTTTTCCTGCCCTCTTTGCAGCTACACGTTTGCCTACCGCACCCAGCTCGAGCGGCATATGGTGACGCACAAGCCAGGGACAGATCAGGTGGGGGGTTGGTTTTAAGTGATTTCTTTCTATAATAACCCCTTAGAGAAACGATATTGCTTTGATTGGCAATCATTATTAATTTTTCATGGCATTTTGAAGATGCAGATCTTTTAATGGTAATAGCTTTAATTGAGGTCTAAATGATTTTTTGATGGTCTCTTCTAATATGATTTAATAGTCTTATGTTCACGATCGAATGAGTGTGTTAATTTCTAATTTAGAAATTTTATTTGCACTTTAACTTGACTTTAGTTTCATTTTTATGTTCCACAAAAAGTGAATGAAATTGTAGCATTTTAATTATACATTATTAAACATCTCAGCAATTTTAATTCCATTTTTCACCTACTTTTACTCGGAAAAATTTTTTTTCATATGGGATCTAAGTCATAGTAAAAGAAGTGTGCATTTCTTTCGTTTGTCACACAACACCTTCAATTACTTAGAGTATTTTTAGAAGCTGCTACTAGTTTATGAAATCTAATGAAGTGTTTAAAAAAATCAAAAGGCATATTACACACATATATAAAATAAACTGATGAATACCGAAATATTGGGCGTGTATTTAAAATGATTCCTTTTGATTCGTTTGTCTGTGGCTAAATGTTAAGATCACTCCGCCTCTGTTGACTTGTTTGTGTTAAAAATAAAAACTCTCTCTTGAACAGGTAAGCACAGCCTCTTAAATCCTTAAAGTGGTGGAATACGATTGATTCGTCCCTTACGTGGGTCCCAACAGGGTCCCCTACATGTTGTGGCAAAACTGCTCTCTCTGTTCTCCTAGGAGAATTGACTGCAGATTGATATTATGTGTTTCAATGGCAACAGAAATGGTGTGCCTGAAGTCCCAGTAACTGGCCTTACAGATCTGGAATTCTCCCATATAAGCCTTGCTACCATATCTGTTTTAAAAATTATTAAGCAGGATATTCTATAAAATTCTTACATTGCTTTTTTCTTGTGGGCATTATTTTCTTTGAATAAGGAAAATGAGGATAATCAAACACAATCAAGAAATGGTGATGATACTATATTATGGAATTTTACTATTGTAAAAGAACAGCTCATGAAAATCATTCCATTTATAGCTGATTGGGCTTGTCACCTGAACGTTTTTCAAAGTTCAGTTACAAAAACTATGCTTGCATAGTTACATTTATGTAACAGTTTATCTCCCCTTGCTTATATGCACAAAATCTCTAGGAAAAAAAAAGTGCCTAGATATTTATCTAGCATAACTGCTTTAAATTTCACATGCAGAAGTGTGATTGTGTTGGCGCATTATGAATGGTAGCTTTGGTGTTGAAAAGTCCCCTCATTTGCTCATGGCATTTACAATTAGTAAATTAAAATGATTGTATCATATTAACAGTGGCACAACTAAAGTTTATAGTAGTCCTCTGAGGGCTGTGGGGGGAGACAAAGCAGCTGTTGCTGTTTGTTTATGCAACTCAGCAACATATGAGCGCTGGTCCCTCAATGGCGCTCGGCGGGCTGGGCTCCGCTTGATCTTTGAAGGTTGCTGCTGTTTGAACAAACCTCCCTGTGTCCCATGTAACACCATCTGTCTCACTAGGAATGTGGGAAGATTCAGCACACCCTAGCAGTTGTCATACCGTTTCTGTGCTGTCTTTTTGCAAAAGGCTTTTGTGTCATTGCTGCTTGAAAAAGGCTGACCTCCTACCTTGAGCATCCAGAGTGGATGACTGTATTTTTTTTTTTTTTTTTTAGAATTCTAAGTCACAGAGCTTTTTTTCCCTTGTTCAAAAAGGTCAGCTGTGTTTGATTATATCTTTGCTGCTTTTAACTTGTCTTTTCAGCAAACTTTTCTTCTTTTTTGTCCCTACTCCCTAGCACACTACTAAAAAGGAAAATGAAAAGTCGTTGAAGTCTTTCCTACTGGCCTGTGATAAAACTGCTCAAGCAGCTATAACCCAAGATGTTGTCTCTTACATTTGATAATGAATCAAATCTGATATGCAGCACATCAGGAAAAACAGGGTTTACATTTGCTGCTAGCACAGTGAATGGGATATTTAAACATGCTTATCGTGTAATGAAATATTTATAGTCAAGAATTTTTTTGTTTGTGTATGTGTGCTTTTTTTTTTCTTCTTTAAAATTGATATTGCTTCAGTATGAGATACACTTTTACCCTGATACAGAAAATTTGATAAAATTAGTTCTTTGCATGGGGAGTTTTGGGGGAGGCTGTTTAGAATTTTCAGGATAATATTTATTTATTTCCTTGACAAAACGGTTACATCCCAACAGGGAATCTTCAGATTTTAAAATGTGCCATAAACACAGAGAACCACAAACATCTTTACAATTATACTTTCTCATCTCCAAAGGCTCAAAGAAACATTTCGGAAAAGAGACTACAGAGATAATTCTAAAGCAAGTGTTGGATGCGCATGTGAAAGCCCTTTTTTTTTTTTTTATTTGTTCCAATTTTATTGCCAACATTATCACTTTTATTGCAACTCTGAAAGACTGGGCAAATAAATAAACATGCACTCAAACCTTTTGGCCTGTCTGAAAAATAGAGGCCTTTTAAAAATATTTGTAACAAATTTCCTTTGTTCCTCCTGCACAAAACTGATGTCAGTCTTTCTCCTTTTATAGCACCAAATGCTGACCCAAGGAGCAGGTAATCGCAAGTTCAAATGCACAGAGTGCGGCAAGGCTTTCAAATATAAACACCATCTGAAAGAACACCTGCGAATTCACAGTGGTGAGTAGCAGAGGTGCTGGTGCTCACATTTGCATTTTGTGCCATTAGGAGAGTTTTAAAAGATTGTTTGAAATTTACACAATCCTGTTTGTAGCTTTTTGGAACTATGCTTTTATTTCATAAACCGTGCGGGCCTGCTCTGCCTTCCTGAGACTGATGGTACCACCAATAGCGTGATCTTACAAATCAAAGAGGAATGCTTAGACTTCCTAAAAATTGCAAATGCTTTGATTTGTTACAAAATCTAGAGGCTCCTTCTCGTCCTTTCAGACACTCTGCTACAGATTAAGTATTTCTGACCTGAAGAAACTCAGCTGGCAAATTCGGAAGGGTATTCATTTTCGATACCTAACCATGAAAGAAAAAGTTGAAGAATTTTGGATGAGAGCTTTTGTATGATAAATGTTCCTTGATTCCTGGGAGCTGTATATTACAGAACAGCATCCTACCACTGAGATTTCTTCTTTATAACTATTTTGATAGCTCTGCCAAGCATTTTATTACCAAATTGGATGCTATTCAAAGGACTAGTTGGATTGGTAGAATCAATGGAATCTCTACAGAGTTGATTAAAGCCATGGCTACACTTCCCTTTAAATACTGTGACATCTTTATTGTGCTATTGACCACACATTAATCTGACACTCTGTTTAAATAGGAGGCTGCCGATGGCAAGACAAGATTTGGGATCTTGGCTGAAAAAGGCATAGATAGCCCTCACCTTCCACTGCTAACATCTTGAATTATGTTCTCCCAGGGTAGATAAAACCCAGAAACAGTTACGGCCACATAATTCTAAGCTAAGCACCTAGAATGTAGAGGTACCCCATTCTGTTCCTTCCATGTGGTTTCACAGATTCTTGTATTGGCAGACAATCGTCATTGTTACCCAATCAAAGAAGTGTAATGTTAATTTTGATTATCATTTTAGGTGAAAAACCGTACGAGTGCCCAAACTGCAAGAAACGTTTCTCCCATTCTGGTTCCTACAGTTCACACATCAGCAGCAAGAAATGCATTGGTTTAATCTCTGTAAATGGCCGAATGAGAAACAATATCAAGACGGGTTCTTCCCCTAATTCTGTTTCTTCTTCTCCTACTAATTCAGCTATTACCCAGTTACGAAACAAATTGGAGAATGGAAAACCACTTAGTATGTCTGAACAGACAGGCTTACTTAAAATTAAAACAGAACCACTAGACTTCAATGACTATAAAGTTCTCATGGCCACACACGGGTTTAGTGGCACTAGTCCCTTTATGAATGGTGCACTTGGAGCCACCAGCCCTTTGGGAGTCCATCCGTCTGCCCAGAGTCCAATGCAGCACTTAGGTGTAGGGATGGAAACCCCTTTACTCGGATTCCCCGCAATGAATAGTAACTTAAGCGAGGTTCAAAAGGTTCTACAGATTGTGGACAATACGGTTTCCAGGCAAAAAATGGACTGCAAGGCTGAAGAAATTTCGAAGTTGAAAGGTTATCACATGAAGGATCCATGCTCTCAACCTGAGGAACAAGGAGTCACTTCTCCTAATATTCCACCCGTAGGTCTTCCAGTAGTGAGTCATAATGGTGCCACTAAAAGTATTATTGACTATACATTAGAAAAAGTCAATGAAGCCAAAGCTTGCCTCCAGAGCTTGACTACTGACTCAAGGAGACAGATCAGTAATATAAAGAAAGAGAAGCTACGTACTTTAATAGATTTGGTCACTGATGATAAAATGATTGAGAACCACAACATATCCACTCCATTTTCATGCCAGTTCTGTAAAGAAAGTTTTCCCGGCCCCATTCCCTTGCATCAGCATGAACGTTACCTTTGTAAGATGAATGAAGAGATCAAGGCAGTCCTGCAACCTCATGACAACATAGTCCCCAACAAAGCCGGAGTTTTTGTTGATAATAAAGCCCTCCTCTTGTCATCTGTACTTTCTGAGAAAGGAATGACAAGCCCCATCAACCCATATAAGGACCACATGTCTGTACTGAAAGCGTATTATGCTATGAACATGGAGCCCAATTCTGATGAACTGCTGAAAATTTCCATTGCTGTGGGCCTTCCTCAGGAATTTGTGAAGGAATGGTTTGAGCAACGAAAAGTCTACCAGTATTCGAATTCCAGGTCACCATCACTGGAAAGGAACTCCAAGCCGCTAGCTCCCAACAGTAACCCTCCCACAAAAGACTCTTTATTACCCAGGTCTCCCGTAAAGCCTATGGACTCCATAACATCGCCATCCATAGCAGAACTCCACAACAGTGTGACGAATTGTGATCCTCCTCTCAGGCTAACCAAACCTTCCCATTTCACCAATATTAAACCAGTTGAAAAATTGGACCACTCAAGGAGTAATACTCCCTCTCCCTTAAATCTTTCCTCCACATCTTCTAAAAACTCCCACAGTAGTTCTTACACTCCAAACAGCTTCTCTTCTGAGGAGCTGCAGGCTGAGCCTTTGGACTTGTCATTACCAAAACAGATGAAAGAACCCAAAAGTATTATAGCCACGAAGAACAAAACGAAAGCTAACAGCATAAATTTAGACCATAACAGTGTTTCTTCATCATCTGAAAACTCAGATGAGCCTCTAAACTTGACTTTTATCAAGAAGGAGTTTTCAAACTCAAATAATCTGGACAACAAAAGCACTAACCCAGTGTTCGGCATGAACCCCTTTAGTGCCAAAACTTTATACACAGCTCTTCCTCCACAAAGCGCATTTCCCCCTGCCACTTTCATGCCACCAGTGCAGACCAGCATCCCTGGGCTACGACCATACCCAGGACTGGATCAGATGAGCTTCCTACCACATATGGCCTATACCTACCCAACTGGGGCGGCTACTTTTGCTGACATGCAGCAAAGGAGAAAGTACCAGCGGAAACAAGGATTTCAGGTAATGAGACCTATCCTTTTGCTCCGAACAGAGGAGATGAAAACTATATTAAACCGTGTACGCGCACGTAGGGGGAAAAAAGTCTTAGTGAGAAAACCAAGTGCCGTGTTTTCAGCAGACATGGCAGTTTGTTTTCACTTGAACCTCAAACTGAGTGGGCTAGCCAAATAAGTGGAGAACCAGTGGAACACTGCTCTGTGGAAGCACATGTGCCCTAAAAAAGAGGAAGATTTTAATACCTGTTTTGGAGGTTTATTTAGATTGATCTGTATGTTTTTAGAATCATACATCGATAGCAATATTGGACAGGGCTTACGTAGACGCTAAAAGTTACCATTTGCAACAGTCGCATACTTGTATAGATGTTCACAATTTGCAATCATTACATGTACAAATTTGACATGTACTTGGTCTTATAGAAAATCGTGTATTTTGAAGAGTATTTTAGAAAATATTTTGTGCATGCCACTTGACTTCTTACGTAGTTTTCGAACCAGTAAGTAATTTATGGTTTTCGAATACAAAAGCAGGTATGTTTTAACAACACGGATTATAATCCCTATTTGGAAAATAGGAGCACAAGGAGCAGTGTACCTTTGTAACAGCTGTTCCAGGATTCCAATTTCCAGTGCATCTGCCCTCTCTGTAAATGTATTTAAGCCTATTTAATCTCCTCTAATATTAATTAGTGCAAACGTAGTCTAAGAAAACTGAACTGTGAGCTAGCAAATGGAAATGTATGTTATCATGCAAGTTTGCACTCCTTTGGATCAAGACAAAATAAATATCAAGAAATTTAATAATTTACTGATCCACATTCATTATTGCTCAATGCTGAAGGCTGTTTTAACATAGATAGAACATTGATAAAAAGTGTTATTAATATTCCCTATTTCAAATTAGAAAATTAAATATAAAAATATAGCTTGAGGCCTTTAGTTGGTAGACATACATTTAAATAGATTGCATAATAATAACATTTTGTACCTAAATATAAAATTCAATTAAAATGGGGTTTCTACAGCTACAGATCATTTCTAAAGTTAACCACGCTGGAAAACACACAAATTCCGATGTGTAATGTTCACTCATGGATATTTCCCCATATAAAGAAAACTAAGGATTTTAGAAAATGTTATGTTTTTCTCACCTTCAGAGTTGACTGTGTTCTACCCTTGAAAAACAATGAGCTGTACCATGTAGGGCAGAGAGGGTTTATATTTTTGTGGAAATGTGAGACCTCATCCATTATTCGTGGAAAGTAATAGGTTTAAAGCAAACAAACAAACAAACAAACGAGATCGATTAATAGCCAGCACTTTTGAGGTTCTCCAAATGTCAGCCTACGTGAAGTTGTTTGGTATAAACACAAAGAGAAGAGACTGTGTTGAACTATGTGATTATATCACAGGGAGAATTGCTTGATGGAGCACAAGACTACATGTCAGGCCTAGATGACATGACAGACTCCGACTCCTGTCTGTCTCGAAAGAAGATCAAGAAGACAGAGAGTGGCATGTATGCATGTGACTTATGTGACAAGACATTCCAGAAAAGCAGTTCCCTTCTGCGACATAAATACGAACACACAGGTATGAGTGACTTTGACTAGCTAGTTAGAGCTTCCCGGCCTGCTGTACATTTCATAATATTTAATGAGTACACTTGTGCAACATAAGATGGAACATATGCTGATACCTTCAACAAGGAAGAAATAATGCTTTTGCCTAGCTCAGTAGGACTTTTTTGTTGCCTGTTTATTGGATCATTCGTGTGTTTATGCGTGTGCTTGTCTTCAGATCTTTCAAGTTAATCTGGAAGCCAAATTCACAAATCCCGTCAAAGGTATATTTAAGTGGCCAGGGCAATGAAATGGCATGACACAGCCCCGCTACTGAAAATGTGTTCCAATTCCTCAGTTGTAGTGACTCTGTTTATGTGAAAATTTAATGAAAAATTCAGCCAGTCATATATTAGTTTGATCACCCAAACTCCAAGTAAGCTACGACTTGGAGGTGGTTCTGTTTGGTTTTATAAATTGGCCATTTTTTGAATAAAGCAGAAGTGTCAGGACTGGGAGAGAGAAAGGTATAAGTCAAGTAAGCTGCCAGACGAGCTACTGAAGCTACTTCTATTTGAAAGATGACAATAAAACTTTCTAAATTTAATTAGCTTATTTCCAATGCACGCAGTACCGATTAGGAACAATCATACAGAGTTGACAAGATCGCAGCCTAGTTCTTCCCTCTGAGCGAGTAGAGAGATAGTGGGTTAATCTTTCAAGCCAAGGGAGAAGTACCATAATGCGGAGCAGCATTGGTTCCCACAATCCCAGATCTGCTCCGCAGCCCCGTGGTGGAGCTACACCTGTGCTCGCTCCCTCCCTCCTTCTCCTTCCACCTTTGACCACAAAGCAACCCAGCCCCATCCCTGTCCCTAGTCCCTAACCTGTTTCCAACTTTTCTCCTCGGGATATTTGGCATGCTGTACTGGCCCGAGATGGGAAAAGGAAAGAGTGTAGGTCCTCAAGCGAAATACTGGCAGGGGGAAATGATATGAAAACTCTCATTTTAAACGAAAAAGTCTAGTATCACACATTTTAACATAGGGCAAAAAAATATTAGCCTACCAATGCTTTTGGGGGGAAAGTGATGAAAAGACAAAAAAGATAAGAGAAGGTAATGTGAACACTTTCTGCTGTATTCTGACTAAGTACACTGTGCCCTTTTTAGTATTTGAAAATATCCCTGGGAAGCACTCGTCCTCATCATCTGCCCTTGTCCCTCCCTGGGCATGTGCGGGAGGCAGCACAGTGACCAGGACCTGCCCGAGTGGGGGGAGGTTGGGTGAATAGTAGGTGTTCAGGGTATTTGTGAAGAGAACAAGGTTGGTAAATAGCAGTACCCTTACTGCAGCCACACCAATTCTCTCTTTCTTCAACTGTCTGATATTAGTTAATATTGTTTTAAAAGCTCAACTAATGATACTCCAAAGACAACCTAGTTTGAAAAGCAAATCCCGATAGTTTCTGCACTTGTGTGATATAATTCAGTGTTTGAAACGTCAGAATTTTCCTGTATTTGTCTTTTATCCTAGATATCATAGATGTTTTCTTTAGTACCAAGTCCTATTTAAATATTTATGAAGATATTTTCATATCTAAATTTACTTTAATATTGTAATCAACCTCAAATATATTTTGTATTTCATTATTCAGCTACAATAGGCACATCACTGAAGGCATCTTTCCCTCTCTGATTGATTTTATTATATGACCATATGCAAACTCTATCATTTACTACATGGTGAGTCTAAAACTTTTATTTTAGTGAGGGCTATCATACATATTGACATCCAGTCAATATCTTTATTTCTTACAAATGAGATAGTCCATAAACTTCATAGGCATATAGATAGTTGAGAGACCCAAAAGTTGACAAACATAAATATGCATCATCAATTTGCAAAATATGCTGTATTTTAAAAAATAAAAATAAAATGTTCCGGTTCCTTAAGATGTAAGAAGATCTGCTGCCTGGAAGTAATGTATAGCAACAAGATGTTAATCATCCAATGGGTTCTTTAAACATGTGATTAGTTATCCTCCCGTTGGCTTCCTAGCTTGTCAAGTTTCCAGTGTGTTAACTTTTTGGTCTCTTGACCAAACATCTCATGACATTACTACTGTCAGTGTATTAGGTTCCATCAATGTGAAGTTCTCCATGACTTTTCTCGCACTATGATGTACATAAAAATTTAGTCCATTTCCCTTCTCTAATTGGGCCCGGAAGCCTTTTGTTTGTTTATATTAAGCACTAGTAATGCTTTGGGGATGTACTAATGTGAAAATTGCAAGTGAAAACAGTCTTTGGGTTGACTGAATCTAAGGTTTGGGAAATGAAGCTGAATCATCATTTGGTTACGTGCTAACTACAAATGTGTCATTGATAACGTGTGTTTGTTGCATCTCTACAATTTAACATATAGAATGGCTTAAATTAAGAAGGAAATTATGAGCTACCTATTCTTGAGATCTTGTGCTCTTTTACCTTGACCTGTTTAATTTATTTCCTAGGCAGACACCAAAGACATAATGCTTAATTTCCCTTACCCATGGCGTATGGCTTGCTCGCTTTTCCTGGGGCCTAGGCCTGGGATCGGGACTGGGAGACAGAAAGGGAATACTCTCCAAATGTTGACTTCAACGGGATTAATTGTCACAGGCCAGGACTGTGAAACACAAAATCTGAAACTCCCGTTAGACCCTGTCAAGAACTCCTTTGTATTCCACTGCAGTTTAAATCTGACATGTCTTGAGTAATTTCTCTATTGAGACATTGTGGTAGGTACTCTTAACCCTACCTTATTCAGAAAAGTAATAGAAATATTTCTACTTTTGAGTAGATAAAGTCAAAGTTTTAAATAAATTACCGACTTTGTTTCTCAGTTATGTGATAATATTTTTCATACCACAAACCTTCCATTTATTAACTTCAGTTATCATTCTAGCTGTCAGGTGAATCATGAACCTTGAGATTAGAGAAACAAAATTACCCTAAAAAAGTTTTGATTCACTCAGTGTCAAGTTGGATGTTTTTCTGAATCTTGCCCATATAGAAATTTAATTCCAGAACATCTTGATTTGAATCAGGTAAACCAGTCAAACAGATTTAAAAAAGATGAACATCCAAGTCAGGTCTCATTTAAATTGAATGTATTAAATACTTACTAGTGACACTTCTGGAGATTAGTAGACTATTTCATCAAGATACAGGTCAGTCCCCCTACACTTACGCCCAAATTCTGTCCTTTGCCTGGGATAATAGCTGTACATTTCATTCTCTCGGGTTGCCAGTTCATAATGTAGAATTAATATATTTAAGCATTTCGTTTATTATGGATTGAATTCGTTGAAAATCGATTGCCTGCAATCATAGAATACCTATATAATAGACTGCAGTTTAATGGGCATCCCCCAAGCATTTCCACCAGGCCTTGAGAGTTGTCCTGGAGAGTGTGTGTTCTCTCTCAGGGCATTGCTCTGTATTTTGTTTCTTTGGAAAAGAGAGAGCCATACCAACTGTGGCAACTGTGATGTTCACTCACAATTATTCACAGCCGATCTGTGAAGTCACCTAACTGTCCCACTTTTCTCTGCTCCTGAGCTGATGAGACATCCAAAGGAGGCTGTAGGACAGTTCCACTCAGGCATGCCCTAGCAACTAAAGCACCAAGAAATTTTCCATCTACCACCTGTCTTCTTTCCTTCAGATTTACTTCTTCCATGTACTCTTCTTATCTTGCTTATAACTTGAGAATTATTGAGCATGTATGGATAAAAATGAATAAAATTACCTAACATTAATTGAGTGCTTACTACGTGCAATCCTCGTTCTAACCAATTTACCTATGTTGTCTCCTTTACTCCTTATGCCTGGATCACAAGTTGGGTCCCCAAAGGATCCTCAGGTCCTTTTACTTAAAGGGACCCTGATCTTCAGAGAGGTTAACAGAGAGGTTACCTGTGTTGCACAGTTAGTACGAAAAGATGGATTTGAACCCAGGCAGTCAGACTCCAGAACCCATCTCCCGTATTTAACACTGCACCATCCTGCCCTGTGAATGAATCGCTACCATCAGAAACGTCTTACCCGTGCTCCTGCTGGCATCCTTTTCTTTAAGGTTCAGGTACACACAAGAGAAACCAGATTCATACATAGTGACTTGAAGTCTTCTGGCAGGCCAAACCTCTGTCTTTTTCCCAAATATACTTCTGCTTCCTGTTAAATTA